>NW_016168890.1:0-18423 GCF_001687245.7 Rhagoletis zephyria
ACGTCGGAAAAAGGTACAATTGTACCTACTTTTTCATCCCTGCTACTAAGTCCAGAAAATTTGTTTAGAGGATATGTTTATTATGCCTTTTATATAAACCCATGGCTCCAAATGCCAGCAAGTAAAATATCCCAAGCCATTAGGCTGCCACGGAAATGTTACAAAAGTCACAAGACTTGGAGCTTTTGCNATTATGCCTTTTATATAAACCCATGGCTCCAAATGCCAGCAAGTAAAATATCCCAAGCCATTAGGCTGCCACGGAAATGTTACAAAAGTCACAAGACTTGGAGCTTTTGCACTGAAGAGGGGTAATATGGTCCGATGGAACGAAAATTAATTGTTTCCAAAGCGATAAAAAGGCATATTTTTGGAAAAGACCTCATCAACATCTTCAAAAACACCATGTCAAGAAAAACGTCTAACATGGGGGCCAGCACAAACCCCACCAGACCCCAAAGCTATCGAAAAATTGAGCGCTGTTGTCAAAGAGGATTAGCATAGCACAAGCGAGCTCCAGTAACATGGAAGAGCTTTGGAGGCAAGTAAAATTATAATGGGGTTATATTCCAAGCGAAATCATAGAAAACTCAGTAGAGAGCATTCCCAGACGTATGAAAATCGCTATTAAAAGCAAAGGAGTCTCCATAATCCTCTTGATATGTACCTCCTAAAATCTCAAAACAGAAAAGTTCAAAACTGAGTGAAGAGAACTCTCTTGCCTTGCATTTTTGCTGTGAATCACTTGTTAATTTTTCTGTATACTAGGCTTTATACCTTAGACAAGTAATTTTTAGCAAAAAAAACCGACTTCAATTCTGATCGGATCTTAGTCAGATTAGTATGGGACCACCTCTGCGGCACTACCTTTCCGATGCAAAAAGAAATCGAAATCGGTTGATGTGGTCCAAAGTTATGCGGTAACATACATTAAACAAAAAAAAAATTATTCCGATGAACTGATAACCTCCTCCTTTTTTGGAAGTTAATAATAAGGACAAATTTCTGAATAATTCAAAGCAATCCGCTTATTATTAAAAAAGTTATGTTTCTGTAAGTAATAAAATGTCGAACATGCACTCGGTTTTGATCGCCAGTGTATTTAAATAATAAAATAAAAAAAGAAAGCCCTTAAATTAAGTAAATATTTGAATAACGAACAATAAATAAGTTTAAATGAACAAATTTAGCACATAATTTCTATATAAATGCATACAATTTGCATGTGGGTCCAGCCAGACTCATGCGTACCGAATGTGCCAATCGAAACATGTGTCTGACGGAGAGTTAAGGCTAATTAACAAAAGAATGCGAAACTTTTATGGAAAGTGTTTTTGCGAATACTCACAGGGCTTTAAAAAATCGATTAATCGATTATTTAACAATAAGTGGAATTAATTGCTTTTAATTAATCATATGATTAATTAATCGATTATTTGTTTTTCTTTGACATCCCTAGATACAGCCATTGGTTTTAATATATTTCGAATATCTATTTGGTTTAAAGAGTAACAAAGTGGAGTTTGTGTGAGTTTTCTACTTAAATGCAGTAGCACAGAAAAAATTATTCTTTACCATTAAACTTGAGCTCTAAATAGTCTTTAATCGGAGCTACGTACTCACTTATTACCACCAATTATGGATTTTTCTAGGTAGTTGACAGCTTGGTGTAACTAAATATTTAACTTCTCCTACCATTGCTTTGAAAGTACATTAGTTTGCACAGAAAATAAAGCTGCCCACAAGAAACTCTATTCAACCATGTTTCACCCAAAATAATAGATATAATTATCATTTTGTGAACCTTGGAGAAGTGCTTAAGAGTAACCTAACTATCATCATTTACGTAAGCCTCATTACTGTCACCGTAAGCTACTCCTTCTGTAAGGAAAGATGTTCTGATTAAAAAAAAAAATCACCGAAATACGTAGCTCCAAAGAACTGTTTGGTGAATTTGAAGTTTTAAGGCATTTTGAACCTCCACTATGAGGCTATGATGCAAAGGGAAAACCGCAGATTTCAACTGCGCGAGTGGACTCGCAGGAGACTCTATAAATAAAGTTGTGGTTACGACATATTTTGACAAAAGTTTTATCTTGATAATATTTTTTCCACTTGTAGTTTTAAGTATGCACGCACTCTTGCCGTCACGCAGCAAGCGCCGTCTTAATGAAGATAAATACATACATATAAGCCAAGCATTAGCGCACACAAGGGGTGGGTTTTGGGGTTCAAACTCCCCCTAAAGCTAATAACCTCAAATACAATCTGTAGCTTAAAGCTAAGGATCCAGCTCTCAAGGAAATTATAAGAAATATTTATTATAATTTATGTTGCTTCAAAAAGCGCTTTGGTTTTGCTGTAAATTTTCATGAGGGAATAAATATACGAGCATTTTTTTTCTTGAGAGCTGCAAACTGATTTAAGAAATTTTGGTAGAAGAAGATTTCTTTCCCATTTCTCGTCCGTCGTTTTATATGAATTTTTCGTTTTTCTTGAGAGTTCAGCTAATTTTTTCGGTATTTGAAATATTAAAAAAATTTAGCAATCGTGAAAAATCACCATCTCTATCGAAAACCAGAAATCGAAAAAATGAACATAGAAGTGCAAAAATTCATGGAATCAATAAATTTATTTTTACTGACTTTTTTTAAAATTTTTTATTAGGTACTTTTGAAAGTTGAGCGCATCTTGAGTTTATAGAACTTTTTATTAAACAAGTAGTTTTTAAGGAAAGAACACAACCGACTTCAATTCTCATATTCAAATTTAGGGGTACCGTTAATTTCTTCATGATCCAATCATCGGATCTCTAAAACAAATTACGGGACGAACCTTCAGGTACTATCTTTCTAAAAAAAAGGGATTATTGAAAACGGTTCACGTGGTCCAAAGTTATGTATTACTGCGAGATGATAACCTCCCTTTTTTTGAAGTCGGTTAAAAGCGTTTGAGTTCTGTTAATCTGTAAATAAAGTGCAGTTTAAGAATGTTAAAACGTTTATTTTTTTATTACATACTGTACATAAAACTTGCATAAATGTATTTTAAAGAGGGTATTATCTGAAGCAAATTTTCAGTATTTTCCGGTGATATATCTTCAGAAATATAAACCACCCCTAAAATATATTCCTGGGTGCGCCCCTGAAGCCAAGTAAATTTTGTTTAACTTTTTGTTAGCAAGAAATTACTCAAAACCATATTTATGAATTACTACGTGAAAACTGTAGAGGGGTCTTGTAATATACTACGCGTGGTCACCCAGGGGGGAGCGAGGGTTCAAAATTGCAAAAACTAGGTCACGTAGTATGGGTTCGTTCCCTAACTAGTATGGAAAAGGTGACACGTTTGCCTTCATACATCACGCACACACCGATGGTTCTAAGATAATACGCGTACTTGGAGTAGGTGGGAGTAGGCGGATTAGCATATCTGCCTGACTTAACTATTATACATAGCTTTGACAACCGTTACAACACAATCGAAGCCGAATAAGAAGCTCGGAACTAATTTGAGTGGACTTGCCAATCAGTTCAAGTAGCTATAGTTCGATTCACTGGTCACACATTTCCACAAAAAGGGTGTTTATTGGTTAACCAGGGAGAGCTTCACACACCCCCCAATCGATGATCGAATACCCTACCTAAGCCGAGCAGTAACAGGAAAGTTTTTCTCTACAATATTCAGCAGTAGAATTACAAGTGGTGTATAGCATCAAGCTGCTGTACAGCCAAACTCTGCAGAACACGCAATTTGCTAGTAACCCGCAGCCGAAAACAAAGGCTAGTATCCTGAAGGCTAAGCATCACCTATAATACATTTTGACAAAGAAGCAAAAACGAGCAGGAGGCATTAGGCTTCTTTTATAGCGCTGCTTAGCTTTATGAAGCGAAGGAATGGAGAAAACGGTAGTGAGGGGCACTAAAAAATGACTTATGGACAAAATTCGTGGGTATATGCTGTGGTCACTTTATACATATATCTCAGCGAAGGCCGACTGTGTTCATTTTAGTTGAGGTGTAAAGATGGTACCGATCATTTTGTGGATATCTATTTGGGTTCTTAAATATGCTGGCTTTCAATATCAGTACCCATTTCAACCTCACCTATTCGCTAGGTTGAGGTTTTTAGTTGGTACATGGATTGAGAATAGACTAGTTAAATTACTTTATTTTAACAAGTTACTCGGTTTCGTTAAAGAGTCTGAAGAGTTTGCAGGGTACTAATAAGTTCAAATTAATTATTTAGTATAATACATATTTATAACCATTTTTAAGGCCTTGATCAAACAACATTTACGATCTGTGATTTGACTAAAACACTCTCTCTACAATATTACACCTTCGAAAGAAAGAAGCCAAAAGGATACACTGCCGGCAAGAAGTATTGACACAGAAAATTTTTGACAATATATGCAAGTTTGGATTTAGTCAAAAATCGTGTTGATTTTTGAGATTTTTTTTGTTGAAGGTGTTTTGCATTTTTTCCATATAGAGTATTTTAAAAAAAAATTTTAGTATGGAAGAGACTGCGTGAATAAAATTGCCAAAAATTAGCGGTAATTCCTAGCAACTTGTACTTTTTTATAATAAAATTAATTGCGCTAAAAATCTGATTAAAAAGGTTTAGGAATCGTATTTTTTGCTGTAGAATAAATGATATTTTTTATAAAAAAGTGGCGGAAAAATATTAGATAAAAAAAATCGTTGCATATATTTTGAAAAATTTGATGTGCCAATACTTTTTGCCGGCAGAGTACATTATTGAGAAGTACGCTTTTGGCCTTTTAAAATCGTACATTTTCACTATTTCATTCGGCGCCTTTCTGCTGCCTATTAGGCCGACACACTTTGCA
Organism: Rhagoletis zephyria; assembly: GCF_001687245.7. Lineage (NCBI taxonomy): Eukaryota > Metazoa > Arthropoda > Insecta > Diptera > Tephritidae > Rhagoletis > Rhagoletis zephyria. The sequence continues at coordinate 4,856 of NW_016168890.1, forward strand.
GCACTTAGCAGATGCGGAGAATTGTGAATAAAATTCATGTCTCTAGATACTTTTCAAAGAACACTTTGCACACGCCATTAATTCATGCATTTGCCTAGTCACACATAAGCACACACAGATCCATTTGTGAGTATACCCTTATTCGATAAGCCATGGCTTTAGATTATGTATGTATTAGTGAAGTTCAACTAAGCCAATGTTGCGTGTGAAACTCAATTAACGCTTTGGTTGTAGCGTTCTACCAAAGTAAAGTGGTTTTCATAGCATATTGCTTGCAATTATCGCTAGAGTGGGTGAGTGTGCTAGGAGAGCAACAAAAGCAATAGACAGAAAAAAACGAAAGCAACGACAATAATAGTAGAAAGCAACATCATACCAACAACTACAACCAAATAAGCTGTCGTAGCATTAATGCTTCTGCTTGGCTGCCGCGGCGAAAAATATGCTTTCATTTATTTTGTTGTGGCTTTGATGCGTGCGAGATTTCTTGTAGCAAAACTGTTGCTTGTTTGAATTTTTAATGTTTTTTCAAACAGCATCTTTCTAAATTTTTAATTTTTTTTTTTTTTGTGAAACTTCATGGTGATAAAGAGCGTTTCTGAAAGCAAAAAAATGCGCGAAACGTTAATTGGCTTTGAAAAGTTTTTAATTGCTTTTAGCTATGCGTTTATGCGTTGAGTGAAAGCAAGTGGGGTAGTGTTGTGGCCGAGGTCAGTTGCGGTTGCTGGTGGAGCTGCAGTTTTTGTTGCGCGGCTTATGAAAGCGCAAAGTAGTTTCACAGTGTGGTTAAGGTGTAGTGAAGCGTGCGAAAACTAGAAAGTAAAATTTGTATTAAAGGTGGGAAAGCAAGTAAAACTAGACGAGGAAAAACGGAAAATCGTAAAAGTTAAATAGTGGCAAAAAAGTTAGATAATAAATGAAGCGGTGAGTGAAGTTTTGCGAATATATTCTTCTAATGAAATATGCACAAATGAAAAAATTATAATTTATGTATGGTGAAGCCAGTAATTTTTTTTAATCTGTATTTCAAGCCTAAGGATATTAAATTTTAATTAAAAATAAAATGGTTATTATAATTTTAGTAAATACAAATAATCAGTTTGTTTGTCTATGAGAATCAATATCCCATTTACTAAGTAGCACCTAAAAGCATTTTTTTATTTCATTTTCCTATTTAAAATAAAATATACAAACAGCAAATACTGGATCCATTTTTTTTTTGCTGAAAAATCTTTATCACTTCTTCAAATGCATTATTTTTGCGTACAAAATAAACAAAGCATTCAATTAGTACTAATTGAAAACACAGCATGGATTTATGTATCTCAACGCAAGAGGTACAGCAGGAAGTATGAGCTACAATTTGTAATTAATTTCTTTGAAAAAAAGAAGTTATTTTCCAACGCAGACAGCAGCTGTCCCTTTGCTGTAGCAAGTTATCTAAGCATTTGTACATCTAAAATCAAACATGCATATATATGTGCATACATTAGGGCGGGTAATTTTTTTTACTATGGGCGTATAACATAAGAGGGTTCTACGTGTAATTCTGAGCAAATTTGGCGAAGAAACCATGGGTTTAAAAGGAGTTTGGAATTTGCCAAATTACGAAAATAGGCTTCGAAGAAAATGCGAATAGTTTCCCTGTTCTGCCCTCTGGTGAAAGTTTTAAGAAACAGATAACTGCTGAAATGGATTCCTCATACCAAAGAAACCTCTTATAGTATGTTTTTGTATAAAATTTAAGCACTTCTTTACGACACTACAGCTAAATGCTAAGAAAAATATTTTCGCAATTTGGCAAACTCAAAATTGGTTTCTTGGTTAAATTTGCTTAGAAGTATACGTAGAACCCTTTTGTGCTATACGCGCATAGTCGAAAAAATCTCCCATACAAATTGACCCGCCCTAATATACATATGTAAATTAATATAGGATTAGGAGCATATAGTAAATGTGCGTGGATTGCGTACTTATCTGCGACCGCTTGTTCGTACATTTATCTGATTGCGTAGTTAAACCGCATTTCTCACTCAACTGGCTCACTTGTTGATGATTGAATTTTTCAGATTTAGTAAACAATACATTTTGAAAAGATTAGTTTGCATATACGCACATGCAAAGTGAAGATCCGGGGGCTGAAAAAGAAGTATTTGTTAGGGATAGATACCAATCGGTCTTGGGTGTGGAAAGCCTAAAAAAATACAAAATTTCAGAAAGTGTTCGGTGCACAACTTCACTTTAAGCTAAAGTGAGCATTTGAGTATAAGAAGCTTGAGATTTTAGAAATAGATATGTTAGATAATTAGTGAGGCTTTTACTACACAGCGCATCAATTAAGAAAAAAATTGGTACCCAGGTATCGTTGATGGTTCGCTATGAGGTGTGCAACGAAGCCGTCTTTATAACCCAGGTGTATTTTTTTTTATAATTTGTGGTGAATACTTTTCCTATTTCAAGTCGAAAATTGTAGTGGAATCCAAGACGTGGACTTATGAACTGTGCCGTGCGCACTTGACACAGGTGGTCAGCGGTCAAAGAAGCCGTACGAAGTTCGGAGTGTAAACGCGATCGAAGGAAGAAAAAAATCAGTTTGATGACTGTTACTTGTGCGGTGTTGATTCGTGTTCTGTTAAGGTTAAAACAATATTAATCCATACTTAGAGATGGCTAGAACTCCCTTATCCCAGAAAGAAGAAGCACCTATATCTGGTCTAAGCTCAGAAAAGGTAAAAGCTGGAAATTTAGATGGCCCACAAATATTAATATTAATAAAGGATTCTAATTTCTTAAGTTAAAGCAAATATTTGGAACATCCTGCGTGTACTTCGTTCGTTGAAGTTACTAAAAACTTTCTGCGAAACGACATCTTAGAAACTTTAGAATGTAAGATGTCTATCAAAGTACTCTACATGCGCAGCCATCTTGGCCAATTCCCCGAGAATCTTGGGTTCTATAGTGAAGAAGAAGAGGACCGGTTTAACAAAGCTCTAAACACTTTGGAAGAGAGGCACTAAGGCCGCTTTGCAGTGTTTTCGACTATATGAAGGCAGGTGATCTAGTTTTACTTGGGAAAATGGAACTATAAAATTTGGTAAAAATGAGATAATTACCATGCCCTCCACTCTTGTGGGCAAAATATTAAATTTAATCCTATTTCGATGAAATTTAGTTCGTAGTATCTCTTTTTTAGAAAACCCTAAATATAAAACATCGGTGGATACGATTACTGTACCGTCCACAACTCGCAAATCTATTGCTGACCAATGTTTCAGAATACATATATATATTTTTTTCTATTTTTCAAAAATATTTTCACCTCAGTTATAACACAATCCGGAATATGCAAACAATGTCTTCTTGACAAATCCATATTAAAACAAAAACAACAGCTGTTAGAGAAACCATGCGGTCATATTGGAAAAAGGCTCACCGCACTGAGCTAGAAACAAACGAAAAATCAGAGGAAAAAGCCGTTCAATTTGGGAACGACCTCTCCGCGCCGTTTGACTCAAGACGAGGTTTTGGACCAGGCAATTCACTCTAATAAATATTAGATGGTAATGAATTTTGGTACCTTTGAAATTAAAAAAAAAAAAATAAACAATTTTCTAGCTGAAAAGTAAGAAATGCTGAAATCCGCGCCATAGCTCTGGCTAAGCAGACCATTCGAGCTGTTTATGGTATATTTTGACTGAGCATAATTAGCCAATATCAGCAAATGAAAAATCAAGCGTGTACTCATACAACGCATAGTCAAAAGCTGCCGGCAAATCAGTCGTGCAGTGATTTGACAATCGTAATTTTTGAATTTCAATTTTCGAATGCCAAAGTCGGCATCATGGAAATGTGAATGCAATGAGAAGCAAAAGATAGCAAGGGCAGCTGCAAGCTAATGAGGCTCATGTTGCAACTGCTTAGTGGCATAGACCGCGCACACATACTTAAAGCCCCGACAGATAAGTCCTTTAGATCAGGCCTTCCCAAAATGGGTGACGCGGCACCTTGGGGTGTCGCTAATGGCTAGAGTATACTAGTGGTGCGGGAAAATTCTTTAGACTTTCCATACACAACGCAAGCGGTTTGATCAAACTTCAACATGGCGGCCAGAAAATCAAAAAGATTGTATTTTTATTAAAATACCTTCAGCGGCTCGTCATACTCCATACACAACACAAATAGCTTGCAGCAAAGGGATGTTTCGCTCTTAAGCATAGTTCGCTAGTACGTTTTGTCAAAGTAAAATTGAATCAGAAAATTTTCAGAAAAACAGCTGAAAACGTACACTTTTCACAACCACTTTCTTTACTTTTGTAGACCTAATCCGCATTTCATCCACTTTTCTTCCCGTTTTCGGATTAATGTTCCGATTTTTTTCTGGCTGGGCAGTTCTCGGAACAAGCGCAGCAGTTTCGCGCACGTGTATATATTCCTTATTCTTTGGAACTTCACACTGTCAAAGAGCGAATAAACACGATTTTAGAGGCAGTCTTCGCCTGTTAGTGAGGTACCCATTCGCAATGTAAATCGAAGAAGAACTTTTGATGAGCTAAGTACTACTACCGACGAAATTTTTAAAGCTATCGACAAATTTGTACAAAACAATGGTTTGAAATGAAGCAGGTGTGTGGATATTTGCAAGAGGCAGAAAACGCCACGAGAAGTTACTGTATCATCCCTCGTTATTCCCTGGCGACTAGGAAGATGCCGCCACTAAATTTAAAACCCGAATTGGATGGCGCTGCAAAGACAACAGAGGCCGGCGAAATTAATATACATATCTGTTTTGTTAAACACAGTAATCAGAAATACGTATGTAACTTCGAAGTTCACGCTAAGAAATTGATAGCAGCCGGTTTCAGTAGCAGTTTCCATATTAAATTCAAAAAAGTAAAATCATTTTTCACTTAAATTGCTTTCGTGAAATTGGCTACCAAAATTATATGCATAGCTGTAACGCGCATTACCAGCGTTAACTTGGAAGGTTTGGAAAAAAAACANTTCACTTAAATTGCTTTCGTGAAATTGGCTACCAAAATTATATGCATAGCGGTAACGCGCATTACCAGCGTTAACTTGGAAGGTTTGGAAAAAAAACATTGTCGAATAATTTCCCAACATTGACTGTGAGGATGGCTTCAGTTGGCACGATCTCTGAGAACAAAATGGTATGCTGTTGATAGTTTTAAAATATTTTAAATATATTTGGCTCAAAAACGCCTCTTTAGACAGTCGGAAGTTTTTAATAAATCTGTAGACAAATTCCTGAAATATATTTTATGTCAAAATATATTCGAAAGACTACACTTAAACCCTCTTAAACATTTTCTACTCCTGGCCAGTTTACCAAGCTCTCATCTTTTGACGAATCGTTGAACCAGAACTCCGTTGTACTCATTTTTACCACGTTTTTATAACCTCGTTCCTTTTTTATTTCATTTTAATTTACATACGGTCATTTACAATCATATACGTTCTCTGATAATACCCAATGAAAATTCGTTTGATCAGCACTTTCGACCACAGTCGAAGATCAAATGCAACTCATAAGAGGGGCCTTACTTTTACATTTCTATGTGAGACTGCATTTTCAACAAACGCTTACATAAAAAAGCTACTTTAAAAAAGAATTATAGTAATCAGTTAACGTGATCCAAAGTTATGCGGTAACATACATAAAAAAATAAAATAAAAATATTCCGACAAATTGATAACATTCTTTTTGTGAAATCAGTTAAAAACAAATACACCAGCAAGCTTTCAGCGTAAACGATTTCAGGGTAAAATTGTCAAAGCTCCCAATAAACTTAAAGGAAATAATGAAAACATCAAAACAATTTCAGTCCTCACATTAAAGCTAAAGGAGCATAAAGTTTGCATTATGTTTTCCTGTTTTCGTAGACATTTGAAAAGTAGGGGTGCCGCGAATTTTTTTTTAGCCCAACAAGGTTGCCGAGGTGAAAAAAGTTTGGGAACCCCGGCTTTAGATAGCTGCTGTGCTAAAGCGTGCTAACAAGAGTGCATATGAAGCAAGATTATTGTGTGCTGGTAACCGTCGGGGATTTTGTTGTTGCTGTTTAACTATGGTGCTACTCTCTACTATGCGGCAGTGAAGTAAACAAATGCCGGCAATACTTTTGCCTGTTGTTGATTCATATAGTACAATTGCAAGCGAGGCTATTATTGCTCTTGCTATTAACTAGTGCTTTTATCGATATCGCAACTTCATTTCTTCAAAACAGTCGCTACTGATGCAACTGCCTTTGCTGCTGCTGCTGCTGCAGCTGCACTTGGTACCCCTGCAAGCATTTGTTTTTCCATTTTGCAATTTTGATTGTTATTCCAAGGTGGTTTTTGTTGTTGTTGCATCTTTCAATGAATTTTAATTAGCATTGTTTTGCTTCGATTCGAATTTCATTGGATTTGCGGCATTTTGCTGGTCATTGCTATTGCATTATGCGCTATTTGTGCGCGTGTGTTGCAAGGACATTACCCATACTCGCAACCAGCACCGATTCTATTTGCATGCATGAATGCATATGTAGTAGATGTTTGTGTAAATATCTGCGTGCATGTTGTTTGTATGCTAATGATGTGTATTGTTCTTTGGAAAATAGCTTCCCCCTAGATATAATCTTTTGATGTCTCGAAATGATGTTGATGAGAGAGAGGAAGTTAGAGAGAGGGAGAGAAAGAGCGCTGACATGGGTGATAGGAGTTTTCAGATTTAAAGTGGGAATTTGATTAAATTTTTATACAAAATATTTAAAACGCAATACTAAAGCAAGAAAGAAATCACCGAATCAGAGAAAAAATGTTTGGTATAACATTTTTGATAGGGTGGAAATTCAGTCAGAGCTTAAAAATTTTCAAAAGAATCAGGCAGGTTCGCAATTCACTTACGAGTGAATTTCATTCAAATTCGCTTTGAATTCAAATTGAGCCTCGTTGAATCTGCTAGTCTTGTAGCTGTCTAGCTATGTCTGAATGTGCACCTCTTTAACCAACAACTTTTACTGTGAATATATAAGAAAAAAATTTAAAAAATTTTAGAATCGAATCTTTTTATTACTTAATATAATTTTTTTAATTTTTCTTAAAAAGTCGTATGAACAATCACCTAAAAAAATAACGACACTTAGAAATATACTGAATTTTACTGAAAAACTAACACACATACATTTATTTTGACCTAATATTTAAAACTTCAAAATTTCTACGTTTTCTTAAGTTTTGAAAAAAAATTTGAATATGGTTATGATAAAAATGAAAAAGGACCAAAATCGTAAAAAATAAAAGCATAAAAATTACTTTCAGCAAAAAATTTTAAACCCAACACTTTTTGCAAATTATCAAAAAAAAAAGATTTTTGTTTAAAAAAAACTCTAGCACAAGAACCAGGAACCGTACCGCTACCTTCTTGTAATTTAGCCGTTCACAACCGGGTTTCTATTTTTCTGATCAAATTTAAGCGTTTTTTTTAATTTCTTTTTTCGATAAATTTTTAATCGTTGTATTGAATTTTATTTTTTGATCAAGATTTTTTTATCGTTATTCTTGATTTTCATATTTTCGTTCATACTATAACCATTAGTTTTAGATTTTACTTTCTAGATCGTAATCGGATTTAAATCGATCATCAAATAAATGCTATTTTATTTATAACAGTACAAATTATGGACAAAATAAAGATCCTAAATGAAAATTATTTTGGATCGAAAAAAAATCACAAAGTCAACTATTAAATTTTAACGCAAAAACAAAATCCAAATTTAACGGCTATTCTAGATCAAAAAAAAATGAGGAATTTGCAATATATAAAAATACAAAAATATTGATATTTGACGGTTATTTCCGATCCCTGAGATATTAAAAAATCAAAAAAAAAATCTCGATAAAAATTTTTATGAAAAGCGAAAAAAATCGCAACTACAAACCTTTTTTGTGAAAATTTCAAAAAATATAAAGCCTTTTCAATAAAATTTACCCCTTTTCCAGAACGGTTTTTAGTAAAACTGTTATCTAATTTGTAATTACACATACATAAACTTTTCAAAAACAGGTTCCCAAAAATTTAAAACATGAGCTTTACCACCCACACGCTTTCTTTGGTTTGAAATGTTAAGAATTTACTTTATTTCATATTTTAAATTTCTTCTGCAGCTTTAAAAAGTAATCACTAAAAAGAGTTCTCCATCCAATCCAACTCAATAGCACTTATTTTTCCGCTAATTGCATGCGTCGCAATATAGAATTTTTTCCCATCTACTTACTCCGCTTGCAACTTTATTGGATATAAGTATTACGAAAAAAATATGTGCAGCTGCAATTAGAGTTGAAAAAATTGCTGTTTCTCATGGCAACTTGCATTGCATTCCAGTGAAGTATTGGAACAGCCAATTAAAAAGTATTTTTTATCGCGCATTCTACAAAAAAAAAAACGGAAAGGAAAAAATCGCACAATTTGTGAAAGGTTAATTGTAAAAGGTGCAACAAATATTTAACTAAGTGTAAGCATTTTTTCCTATTTTTTGGATTCGCAATTTTAAAACTCTGCTCATTATAGTTTTTAAATTCATGCACCTTCAAATGCATATTTATTTTGAAACACTTAACTTTGTTATGTCCGGATTAAAATGCTAATAAGCGTTGTCTTGACAACCCCGTGCTGAAGGCTAATGGTGACGGTGGTGAGGCTAGCAGATGGTTAATGAAAGTTATGGTGATTATGGTAGATAAATTAGTACGGCAGAAAAGTAAAGTGCATTCAGCAGCGAAATTAGATTTAGTGAATTGAAATTTTGTTATTCATAATAAGCATTTTCATTACTATTTAAAACTACTTAATCCCTTTATAATTGGCTTACCGGCTTAGAGTTTGGCACAGGCAGTAACAACAAATGATACGGTGGTCGAGAGCATTTTTGAGGCTTTTTAGTTTAAAACTAAGGTACTTTTATTATCGAAGAAATCCGACATTATTGTCAGTAGAATGCTAGAGCTCGGGGTATCAGCACTGTTAGTTCGCAACGTAAATGCCGAAATTAGAAATAAAATAAAAATCCTCCTTATAATCAATCCTTTAACGAGTAAGTTAAGTTAGAGAAATGTTCTGATAATATACATATGTTATGGGAACTAGAGCTTCGTACTTCATTCATATGCTTATATGTATGCATATAAATTCTCTCACCTTTTCTAAAAATACTTTGAAAAAAAATTAAAAACAAGAAAAAAATATTAAAAATTTTGAAATCCCTCAGGGTTTGTAAAGATTTGTATATTGGTCGTTCCATACCAAAACGGACGGGGTTTACACTTCATGTTTTTGATTAATTTTAAATTTTTGGGTTGATGCATAATCATAAATAATCAATAAATATGAAATTTGAGCTTGATTAATCCATATTTAAAAACTTTACAGCACAAGAACAAAAACAAATCGACTTAATATTTTTCCCTATATCTCGAGAACGGAGCGAGGAAAAAATTATAAAAAATCACACATACACTCATCAAAATTCTCTATGAAAAGAAATATTTTAGATTCTTTTTTTCTTTTAAAATTTTTCACATACAAAAAAGTTGTTTGATAAAAAATATTAGTTTTTGAAAATATGCCATCTCAAAAAAAAATTTAAAAAAGTCACAGTGGTAGCTCAAAGTATTGCGTAATATTTAAATGTAGTAATATGGGTACGGTGACCATCCGTTCTGTTATTTGCAGGACCGTACTGTTTTTCGAAGGTCGGTCCTGCGTAGTTTTTCAAACCTGAAAAACCTGAAAATGTACTGATTTTTTCCAAGTGTCCTGTATTTGTCCCGCATTTTATTCGTTATTTCAAAATTTTCGGACAATGGATGGATTTTTTCAAAAAAGTGTTTTTTGGTACTTTTCGTAGCTTTTCTTCAATATCTCATGAAAAAATCTCCAAATCAATGTAAGCGACTTACAGCTCGAAGGGTATTGATGTGCCTCTTCCCAAAATATATAACTTGTGGCGACTTCAATGAAAATTATTAGTGCTACAGGCGACCATTTGCATTTTGCCTTCAAAGTCGAAAAAAGTGAGATTTTCAAACAAATACGCAGTTTCATTTGATTAGTATTTTTCATTCTTTTAAAAGTTCGATAAAGAAGATATATCATTACAGTAAACTTTGAGCCAAAGATAATGAAAATCGGATTAGAAATGTAGATGCTATGGAGCGCAACCTGCACAAATTATACATTTTTGTAAAGGGCACTTTGTAACTCGTCGTTTACGTCGATTCATGACGTCGATTTTTGACAAATAACTGCGAAAAGTACCAAAAAGAAAAACAAAAAAAGAAGGGTATTGTTTTCGTTTTGAACCACTCAAATTTGCCTATAAAATAATCTTTTAAAGAATTTCACTTTTCGTGTAAGCTATTGTAATTATAATATGTTTTACTATACATTGATAAATATTCGTGTAAAAAAGATTAATATCGATGAAGAAAACGTGATTCATTTTTAAAGTTTAAAATGTATTAAGAATTTAGAATCATAAATACTCTTTTGATATTTTTAACCTACGTAAATATATGTAGGCATATTTTTGAAAAAGTTATAAGGCGGTCACGCTTTTGGTAAAGTAAAGGGGATTCATCACTAAAGTGGTAACGACCGCCGGGTCAAGTGTAAGTTGCTGATAAGGTACTAAAAGCTGAGGGAAAACATGGATGACCTCGTAAGGTGCTTACCTATTTTCCCAGTGGGGGTTTACTCACAAATACACGTACACAAAAATTACGTATTCATACAAGGAAAAATAAAAGTTTCAGTACATTGGAAAGGCGCCACCCTGCTTTTTAAGTAGCTCAAATTTTCTCTTGGATTTCACATATATCCATACAAAGATCCAGTACTCTACCATCAAAACTTCCGGACTAACTTCCTAACAGGTATACTTAAATAACCCAGACAAAGAAGTGGTATTCGATAATAGTTTGCTCGGAATCTTTGAAATTTTCAATACATATATCGAGCTTCAGAAACATGGCACACATGGCGTATACGTAACTCTTTTTCAATCAGATTGAACGAAATTTATACAGTTTTTGACATAAGAATATAATATCGTATGGGACCCGGCGTGAAATAAAATTGAATTTCTGCCAAATTTCCTTAGGAGCAGTAAGCAGAAAAGTATCGCTTGCTCTGCTCTGCCATACAGCGATTATGGTGCAGCTTTGTCTTCGTGTTTTCTTACTCATTTTTGTGTATACCAAAACATGAACTAAAATGCAAAAAATGTACCAAAATAGATTTAAGCTATAGATTCAAATATTCAAGTGTTTTACAAATACACCTTGCTCATACATATATGAACAACGAAAATGAGTTACTCTTTTCAGAAATTATTACATTGTAGGTCTACCGGAAGGATAATTTCGATAGCATTTTGTCTGTGAGTTTAACGAAGGACCCTTACAGATTGCTTTTAAAACTATCAGAGCACTTGAAGGTCGCGGCTGAGTAACAAATGTCTTCAACAAGCCTCATTGGCAATTGGTATAGTATGTGATGATTACAGTGCTTTTGTTCGGCAGGTGCGCATGGCTCCTATTATGGCTACACAGACAGATCGGTGCTTGAATTTTGACCTCCTTGACAGGTTTTTTTTGTTTACTGCATTGAATGCCCAAAACGCCAGTTTCTCTGACAGCCTAGCTGTTAACAGCTATGAGATGTGACTTTCAGTTGAGCCCTGAAAGCTTCGCCCCTTGCGATAGCTCAATCTTCGAAATTTCTCAGTAAATTTAAAGGCTTCCTGCAATGTTGTCTTCATTATAGTCCACCACAAAGATGAGTTCCTTATACATAAAATCTTCTGCTTTACCAGGCGTTAGGCACCACCTGGTTTTGATATTAGAGTTCTGGATTCAACATGATTATGTTCCATGCAGTTTATACATCAGGAATACCTCCTTGTCATTGGCCTTGGATATGGGTTGAATGTCAAGGAACCCGTAAATCGCTTTCTGCTTATACAGCAATGCCTTTTCAATTACCTGAGTTAAATAATGTGTTGTCGCAATAGCAGGTTTCTCCTGATTGATTTGTACGTTGGCCTTCACACAAAGGCTTGGCCTTTAAATAGGTATGGATGAAAGTCATAAATTTCTTATTTTTTAAGATAAAAAAATGCACCAATTCTGAAAGTTATATACCTGTGTACCAAACCGGAAAAATGCACAAAAAATGGTTTCGCTTCTAATATGCTTGGCGAACACACTCATGCAGATGTTTTAGTATATGTGGTTGGCATTTGCTTAGAAGATGAGATTGAAATTACTTTAAAAAAAGTAGTTAACTGAGTTCGTCGTTTTCTTTGAAAAACTTGCTGTTTTATGACACCCAAATTTTACAGGAGAGCGAAAAACGTACTTACTTTGCTATTGGTCAATGTTCTCAATTGATTATTTAAGTACGATTTACAATGATGGTGTATAGTCGATTTCGATTTAGGCAAATCTTAATTAAGAAAACATACCTAGCACAAGCGGCCTGCTTTAAGGTGTAACAAAATTTCAAATTAAGAAATTGTTCCAGGCTATGGCCAAAGTAGGCCCCTGCAACAAATCAGTTAGCTCTTTTACATCTTCTGAAGAGATTCTTGCTCCTTCATCGCTATCTATACGGTATTTTTAATCCGATAAATGATTTGCTCCTCGTTGGTATATTTTTAAAGACCCATTTAACTCTATTAAAATCTCAATTATTGTAGATCCAAAAATACTCTGACCATGTACTTTTATGTACTGCTGAACTGCGAAGATATTTTGGTTTTTCTAGACAAAACGTGATGTTGAGAAATAATATTAATTAAATTTAAAAAGTTCGACTTCAAAAAAGTGTCATATTACTTAAGCAAATCACTTATGCGCCACCATGTATCTTTCTAATCGTCTAAAGGTCGAAAAATTACAAAACCTACCAATAATAGCAAATTTATTACGTTCTAGGCAAAAATGTGAATATAATTCTCTCTGCCGAATACGAAATACAGTTACATCCTTTTAAATATTTGAAGACCAAACAGAGCACAACCGCAGTATGCCTTCTTACCCCCCGTACAGAGTATATTGTATTTGGAAGTAGGTTCTGATGGGATGCTATTGCGGGGTCTACCTCAGCAGACACCTGCTGATACCAAAGCCACTTCTTCGTTATATGTATTAGGGTGCATTCATATATTTGCCATTAAAATAGAGAACGGAAGAATGGAACGGAAGAACGTTATCGCACACTTTTTCAGATTTCTGCAAAATAATTTTTTACAGCCAATTCTATCGTCACTGTCACTGAAAAATTGAATGTAAAAGGAACAGCAACATTTCCAATGAAATCCTTGTTGGACAAGCCAACAAAAGAAGCAACTTATTGATTACATATTGCATAGACGAATTTTTAAAGAAGAGACCACTTCCATTTTTACGCTTGCATAAAGTATCCATTTTTTGGCCTGACCTCGCTCGATGTCATTACGGCATAATGGAATAACGTAAATCTTGTGCCAAGAAAAGCAAATCCACCTACC
>NW_016168891.1:0-18421 GCF_001687245.7 Rhagoletis zephyria
TCCCACTGCTCAAACCGGGGAAACCTGCCAACATAGGAGATGCTTATCGGCCGAAAACACNTCTGGAAAGTGGGGAGAGTGGTCCCACTGCTCAAACCGGGGAAACCTGCCAACATAGGAGATGCTTATCGGCCGAAAACACTCCTTTCCCCGGTAGCGAAGGCACTCGAGGCCTTGCTGCTCCCGTATTTCACAAACCACTTGACCCCAGCGAAGCATCAGCATGGTTTCCGTAAAGTGCACAGTACAACAACAGCACTTAACGCCATAAACACTCAGATAACTCGTAACCGTAAACGTCCCTGTGAGAGAACGGTTCTAGTAGCGTTCGACCTGTCAAAGGCTTATGACACTGTCAGCCATTCCACGCTACTAGAAGATATAGAGGCTTCCTCTCTCCCACAGAGGCTCAAACGGTGGTCGGCAAATTATCTGAGTGGGCGACACTCGTCGGTAATGCTTAGAGACAAATCGAGCAAACTTAGAAAAATAAAACAGGGGGGTGTCCTTTCCCCGCTACTGTTTAACTTTTTCATTTCAAAGCTCCCTCAACCACCAGAGGGTGTCGATTGTCTCTTACGCCCACAAGTGCTCGATCATGGCGACTGGGAATGGAATTGATGACCTGTGTTCGAAAGTAAACGGGTATCTCTCTGAACTTTCTCGCGTCTTCACTGCAAAGTGTCTAGCTCTCTCCCCTACGAAATCCTCTGCGACCCTGTTCACAACCTGGACGAAGGAGGTCAGGCTAAATCTAGGAATTCACGTCGATGACACACCAATTCCGACGGTGAATAATCCTTAAATACTTGGAGAAACATTCGACAGCCTGCTCTCCTTCTCTGCGTACACAACCGCTATTGTCAATAAAGTACAGAGCCGCAACAAGGTCAAGTGGGGCAAAGACAAAGAAACGTTGCTGGCAACATACAAGGTAATAGGTCGGCCGGTGCTAAACTAAGCAGCACCAGTGTGGTCGCCGGGGACTAGTAGGACGCAGTGGATGAAGCTACAGACGGTACAAAACACAGCACTTGGACAGCGACCGGATGCCTCCTGATGTCACCAGAACACCACCTCCACGATGAGGCGAAAATGCTCCCAATTAGGGAGCACAACACGATGCTCTGCAAGCAGTTTCTGGTTGGGAGCCACAGATGTGGCCCCCAAATAGACAGCTGCTTGCAGAGGAGCCCTCGCCAAGGCACGTCAGAAGGCATCTATATGAACTGACGGACGAAGTCCAGAGGTTCATTAAGCAGCCTCTGGACCCGTCAGTTTACAGACAGGCCCTGAACGGCATTCACAGGGACGCAGTCTCGAGTTATGTAGACTCAAGACCTGTGAATGCCGTTCTAGGCACACAAACACCGGACATTGACGCGACGGAGCTCCATCTGCCTCGGGAGACCAGAACACACTTCGCTCTGGCTACTGCAGCAGGCTTAACTCCTACCTGAGTAGGCTAAATGCGGATGTGCCGAATGAATGTTCGGCATGCGGAGAGACCCCTCACGACTAGAAACATCTCTTCGCATGCCCGGAAAACCACACAACTCTAACGGCGTCGTCCCTGTGGACCGNAGGCCTCCTCTCTCCCACAGAGGCTCAAACGGTGGTCGGCAAATTATCTGAGTGGGCGACACTCGTCGGTAATGCTTAGAGACAAATCGAGCAAACTTAGAAAAATAAAACAGGGGGGTGTCCTTTCCCCGCTACTGTTTAACTTTTTCATTTCAAAGCTCCCTCAACCACCAGAGGGTGTCGATTGTCTCTTACGCCCACGATTGCTCGATCATGGCGACTGGGAATGGAATTGATGACCTGTGTTCGAAAGTAAACGGGTATCTCTCTGAACTTTCTCGCGTCTTCACTGCAAAGTGTCTAGCTCTCTCCCCTACGAAATCCTCTGCGACCCTGTTCACAACCTGGACGAAGGAGGTCAGGCTAAATCTAGGAATTCACGTCGATGACACACCAATTCCGACGGTGAATAATCCTTAAATACTTGGAGANCGAAATCCTCTGCGACCCTGTTCACAACCTGGACGAAGGAGGTCAGGCTAAATCTAGGAATTCACGTCGATGACACACCAATTCCGACGGTGAATAATCCTTAAATACTTGGAGAAACATTCGACAGCCTGCTCTCCTTCTCTGCGTACACAACCGCTATTGTCAATAAAGTACAGAGCCGCAACAAGGTCAAGTGGGGCAAAGACAAAGAAACGTTGCTGGCAACATACAAGGTAATAGGTCGGCCGGTGCTAAACTAAGCAGCACCAGTGTGGTCGCCGGGGACTAGTAGGACGCAGTGGATGAAGCTACAGACGGTACAAAACACAGCACTTGGACAGCGACCGGATGCCTCCTGATGTCACCAGAACACCACCTCCACGATGAGGCGAAAATGCTCCCAATTAGGGAGCACAACACGATGCTCTGCAAGCAGTTTCTGGTTGGGAGCCACAGATGTGGCCCCCAAATAGACAGCTGCTTGCAGAGGAGCCCTCGCCAAGGCACGTCAGAAGGCATCTATATGAACTGACGGACGAAGTCCAGAGGTTCATTAAGCAGCCTCTGGACCCGTCAGTTTACAGACAGGCCCTGAACGGCATTCACAGGGACGCAGTCTCGAGTTATGTAGACTCAAGACCTGTGAATGCCGTTCTAGGCACACAAACACCGGACATTGACGCGACGGAGCTCCATCTGCCTCGGGAGACCAGAACACACTTCGCTCTGGCTACTGCAGCAGGCTTAACTCCTACCTGAGTAGGCTAAATGCGGATGTGCCGAATGAATGTTCGGCATGCGGAGAGACCCCTCACGACTAGAAACATCTCTTCGCATGCCCGGAAAACCACACAACTCTAACGGCGTCGTCCCTGTGGACCGACCCCATAGAGGCTGCTCGCTTCTTGGGGCTGCCGTTAGTGGAACTCGAAGACAACGACTGAGATATCAACCGATCTGGGCGAGGTTGTTGTAGCCGCTACAACAACAACAACAACAACAACCGGAACAGATTTTAAAAGTTGGAATTAGATACCAATTCGATTAATTATNTCCTTCTCTGCGTACACAACCGCTATTGTCAATAAAGTACAGAGCCGCAACAAGGTCAAGTGGGGCAAAGACAAAGAAACGTTGCTGGCAACATACAAGGTAATAGGTCGGCCGGTGCTAAACTAAGCAGCACCAGTGTGGTCGCCGGGGACTAGTAGGACGCAGTGGATGAAGCTACAGACGGTACAAAACACAGCACTTGGACAGCGACCGGATGCCTCCTGATGTCACCAGAACACCACCTCCACGATGAGGCGAAAATGCTCCCAATTAGGGAGCACAACACGATGCTCTGCAAGCAGTTTCTGGTTGGGAGCCACAGATGTGGCCCCCAAATAGACAGCTGCTTGCAGAGGAGCCCTCGCCAAGGCACGTCAGAAGGCATCTATATGAACTGACGGACGAAGTCCAGAGGTTCATTAAGCAGCCTCTGGACCCGTCAGTTTACAGACAGGCCCTGAACGGCATTCACAGGGACGCAGTCTCGAGTTATGTAGACTCAAGACCTGTGAATGCCGTTCTAGGCACACAAACACCGGACATTGACGCGACGGAGCTCCATCTGCCTCGGGAGACCAGAACACACTTCGCTCTGGCTACTGCAGCAGGCTTAACTCCTACCTGAGTAGGCTAAATGCGGATGTGCCGAATGAATGTTCGGCATGCGGAGAGACCCCTCACGACTAGAAACATCTCTTCGCATGCCCGGAAAACCACACAACTCTAACGGCGTCGTCCCTGTGGACCGACCCCATAGAGGCTGCTCGCTTCTTGGGGCTGCCGTTAGTGGAACTCGAAGACAACGACTGAGATATCAACCGATCTGGGCGAGGTTGTTGTAGCCGCTACAACAACAACAACAACAACAACCGGAACAGATTTTAAAAGTTGGAATTAGATACCAATTCGATTAATTATGGCATATTGTTATTATTAATAAAGATGTATAGTACTTTAATACGGCTGTAAATAATTGTTACCTTCTTTACATGTTAGTACATGATAATTTAAAACAACGTTTATACTTTGTTTTCAGACACTTTTAATTTCTTAAAAACATAAATTCTCTTTTCACACAGATCACTTCTACTTAAGTAAATTTGGCAGACCTCAGGTACCTTTTGCTTAAAATTTTTCAGGTAGCCATAGGGGATGTTGTTTTCTGTGCAATAAGCTTATGTATTATTTTCCTCGCGAATTGGTCATCTAGGCGCACATTATACACTGAGAAAAAGGATTAGTTTCGACAACTAACGATATTTAGTTCCCGAATTTTGACAATATTTGGGAACTGTGACCAAGGATTGGGAATTATTACCATGGGTTGGTAATTATAACTCAATATATTAAAGCTTCTAGTATTCATCTAGGTTGTACCAAATCGTTAATTTAGTTGAAGAGTTTGGTAAATACAAATAAATATTATTTTGAAGCATATTTCTACAAATTCCATTCAATACATACATACAAACATACATATATGCCTGGGTCTTAAAAATACTCAAACTTAAAATTGTAATAAACATTTCTAATCCTTGAATATACAAAGGAAAGATAAAAATTGTGCACTTGCACCAAAACTAAAATACAGTCCACCGAAGAAAATATAAATAGAAGAAAATATAATTTGTACGCTTACATTTACATATATGTATAAATTCAAATGTAGGTATCCAAACACAAACATACGACAAGAATGTCAAGTGCATTCGACGCACAAAACTAGGTAATTAAATATAAGGAACGTTCGCGAGAAACAATAAAATATTGAATCGGTTGATCCTTTATCAGTTGTAAAAATATAAACACACATAAAATGCAGCGCATACGGGAAACATTAAAATGTCAATGCTGCAAAGCAACCCATATGGTGCTGCAAATAGAAAATACATTGCCTATCAATATTCTTTACATGCAAAGATGTAGCAGAGGCACACAACCAAAATACCATAAGAACCAATGCACTGGTTTCTTATTTTATCTTTTGTAAATATACATACATACACACACACACACATATGTACATATAAAATTAGTTAGGAGAATCGTAAAGACTCTCAATAACACTCTTCTTCTAAAATTTATTTTGTATGCTTTACTTCCCCCACCAGCGGTAAGGGGTAAAGCATTTAATAATTTTTATTCTTCTTTCTTTATTAAGGTTTTGCTTCCCCCCACCAGCGGTAAGAGGTAAAACTTTTAATATTGAAAGTACTAACCTCTTATTTTATTAGACTCCACATCCCCCCACCAGTGGTAAGGGGTAGAGAATTTTAGAATAAAAGTATTTGTAGTTCAAGCATTGCTGAGAATTACTTGTTACCCCCCACCCGAGGTAAGGAACAAGTGACTCAGCTCTGCAACGAACAAGCTCTGCTAATACAGATAAGCTTTCTTTCAGCACATGGCTTAGTCACTAGTTATCAAATCTTAGTTGGGGCAACCACGATTTGGTTTGAGAGCGGAACATATTCATGCTTGTGAGCCACCCCTAAATAATGCTCAGTGCTCTCTCAGCACATGTGTGTTTCACATACGAAGAGCGCCAGCTAAGCAATGCACACAGTCCCACTTATTGAATCGTTTGAATGCCCTAGTATGCTGACCATTGCATAAAAACGATTCAATGAATGAGACTGTGTGTGTGGAAATCATTGCTCCGCTACCGCTGTTCGTATATGGGTGAAACACGCGTGTGGTCACAGAGTGCTCAGTAAGCTATGGCATGTCGATCACTGGCTAGGTAGAGAAAGAAAAGTGTGTGCTATGACATGCCCAGACTTCTTTGTCTCAGTTTCAGTTTTGCCATCGCCGCGAGTTGTTTCGGTGTGCGTATAGTTATTTAAAAATATAAAGTTTGATGCCAACCAGGGTTTCTCAATGGATATATAATTCATGTGAATTATAATTTGAAAGTATCTATTTAGCAAAGGAAAAAGCAAAGCAGTATACTTAAACCAGCAAATATTGACCTGGGTTTTCGCTCGACTATTCCTGTTTCATCGTTTCTTTTTAGGAAATTCTTACCACCATATACATATGTATTATTTACACTAGTAATATTTATGTAAATATGTACATATGTATTTTTTATGCTTAATATATGCAAATAAAAGAAGAAAGTAAACACAACAACCATCGAGTAAATTTTTATTTATGTCAAACTCAAACTTTTTTTCCAATAATAAACGGTTAGCTGATTCATGTCTACAGCAAGTTCACAAAATTAATTGAAAACTTGTATCAACCAAAGCATTGTTTATATTTGCTCAACAATGATTTTATTCAACTAACAATATTGTCCAATCAGGTAGTCATTTTGTAATTATTAACAAATATACATTTGTCCCAACTAGAAGTCTCAAGTAAATTGCCGACTTTCGTGAACTAGATATTTATTTCGCCATATCCAACTTTGTTACTTGGTCAATATAACCAAATCTTGGTAATTATAACTAAACCCTTTTCTGGGTGTAGTGCGACACCTGTAACCTATTTTGGTCCGCATTTTCTCAAGTTTGTTGGATTTTCTCATAACTATGTATGTACAATGTTTTGTCGGACGGTGTATTTTGGCTACCAAGTATGGATTCTAGCGTTTAGTTATCGTTTGGTAGAGGGCCCTAATGGCTGTTCCACTAAGTTGCACAAAACGTTGGCCACTCTTGTTCGGCATTCCTTGCGACCTTTATAGCACTAAAAAAATAATTGACCATGTTTTATTACTTTATTGAATATAAATTTATTGAGTGACAAAAGTATTTTTTTAGAAACAACTTATAAGGTAAATGATTGTATTTCTATAAATGATCTTTACTTATTCATTGGTTTTTTTTCACAAATGTGNCCATCGAGTAAATTTTTATTTATGTCAAACTCAAACTTTTTTTCCAATAATAAACGGTTAGCTGATTCATGTCTACAGCAAGTTCACAAAATTAATTGAAAACTTGTATCAACCAAAGCATTGTTTATATTTGCTCAACAATGATTTTATTCAACTAACAATATTGTCCAATCAGGTAGTCATTTTGTAATTATTAACAAATATACATTTGTCCCAACTAGAAGTCTCAAGTAAATTGCCGACTTTCGTGAACTAGATATTTATTTCGCCATATCCAACTTTGTTACTTGGTCAATATAACCAAATCTTGGTAATTATAACTAAACCCTTTTCTGGGTGTAGTGCGACACCTGTAACCTATTTTGGTCCGCATTTTCTCAAGTTTGTTGGATTTTCTCATAACTATGTATGTACAATGTTTTGTCGGACGGTGTATTTTGGCTACCAAGTATGGATTCTAGCGTTTAGTTATCGTTTGGTAGAGGGCCCTAATGGCTGTTCCACTAAGTTGCACAAAACGTTGGCCACTCTTGTTCGGCATTCCTTGCGACCTTTATAGCACTAAAAAAATAATTGACCATGTTTTATTACTTTATTGAATATAAATTTATTGAGTGACAAAAGTATTTTTTTAGAAACAACTTATAAGGTAAATGATTGTATTTCTATAAATGATCTTTACTTATTCATTGGTTTTTTTTCACAAATGTGTATTTTGGATCCACTTTACTAAGGTATTAATTCGGATTTATAAAAGCTCATTATGTCTACATTTGTGGTAGATGATCAATAGGGGTAGTGAATTTGAAATCCTCCGGAAATAACTTTAATGCATGGGGATACATCAATTTATACGACTGCCTTATTGTTACATCGGCTACACCAGCAATATCACCAATTTCCTTCTGGCTGCGTTTATGTTCTGAAGCCTGTGAAAAGAAATGTATAAGTTTAATTAAGTAAGAGCTAAATTGGAGGTTTAGAAAAAGAAAAATGTGTATAGAGCCGTATTATAAAGAGCCCATCTATGAGTTTTTTGTCTGTTACGAAAGTTAACCGAGATTTCCTTACGAAATCATGGGTCTAAAATAAATTTGGAGTTTACCAAATTGCGAAAATTGGTTTAGAAGAAAATGTGAAAACTTTCACTGTTGCACCCTCTGGGGGAAGCTTTAAGGAAAAGATAAGCGCAGAAATGGATTCCTCATAAAAAAAAACCTCTTATAGCATGTTTTTATAAACTACTTAAGCACTTTACGACACTACAGCTAATGCTAAGAAACCTATTTTCGCAATTTAGCAAATAGTACAGTAAATTCTGTCCAAAAAAAGAGCAGACCGTGCATTTCATACACGGTGCAATTTTATTTTTGCTTTTAATAAAACACATCACCGTGAACTTAAATTCTAGTTTTCGAGGGGGGTGGTATACCGCAAACGATATTGAAAATAAGGGCTGATTAGTTGTTTGAGTTTATCTCATGAAGTGTAAGGAACAATAAAATTTTATTAAGATCTTTGTTTTAGATAATAATGATATCTACAACGTTTTCTTATAACTTTTTTTTGTAACTATTACATTTAAAAAGTTATAGGCAAAACTAAGTTGAAAATTTAGGTATGTATTCCTTCAAAACGCAATAACTTTTGTTTTATTGATTGTATGAATAAATGTATTTAGAGTTTTCTCATAGCGCCTTTGTAAATGCAAATTTTGACCTATTCATATCTGGAGTATTCTTTATAACTAGAGGTGGTTTGGAACCTCAAATTGAAACAATGATAAAGCTACACCTAATTGACTATACTATGAGTTAGTACAAAATACGAAAAAAATTCCAGCTTACTTTTATATGAAAAAAATCGGATTTATTTCTTCTGTCACGGGCGGAACAAAAAAAAGAACCTGCTTTTTGGAGCAGATATATTTTACGGAAACTCTGCGAATTTATTTTTACTTTTCTGTGTGAACTTGATGTCTTATAATAAAACCAGGAACCAAACAAAGCAAAAACTACAAAAAAATTATGGTTTTATTATACAAAAAATCCGATATTCCTCAGTCACGGGTAGGACAAATACGAACTTTTATATGAAAAGGAGCTTTTCGTGCGGTCCATATATAAAGATTGGGTATTAAAAATAATAAGAAACCAAGTAGGGGTTAAATTCACTCACGTTTTATCTTAGGATGGTGCCTTTTATATATGTAGAAGAAAATGCTTAGCACCGTCAGCAAAAAAAATATTAAAAATGAACGCGATTTCCTAGCGTCTTGAAATTTTAACTTTTACCTCGGGGTTACATTGGGTTAACTCAGATATGCCCAATGTCCTATAAATAGGACACCTACACAAGAGTTTACATGACGAGTAACGTTTTTCCATGAGCCATTATTTTACTCATTTAGTTAGTGCTTGGTCATCCCTACCTGTGACAGTACGTTTTGGTAATTTTTTACCAAAATTATATTCAACAATTTATATTGAGCTCGAGGCCGTTTTAAATGAAAATTTTTATTGTGGAAAAGCAACAATAATTTGAAAAAATGGTAGAAGTGATAGCTATTTCGGAAATCACCACATTTCCTCATCAGACTTCTTTCAGTAGGATTCGAACCGACGATCCCACTGACTCAGCCAGTTGCCTATGCACCGTGCTAAGTACGCCTTGTAAATTATCGTTTGCTTTTTTCCACTAATTTAATTTTTTGTTATGCCAACACAATCAAGCGCAGCTATTCCGCTGCAAAACTTAAAAAATTCAAATTTTTCAACAAAATTCTCAGAATCCCTTTCACATCTATAAACCTCTCCACCCACAAATTTTCACGTAAAAATTCCAGGTCCAGTTGAGAAATTTTCACCCACATTGCCATTTTCGTTTGTTTTGCTTCCAAGGCAGTACACTTAGAACTTGTATCTGACTTAACTGCTGATAAATTTATTCTCGCCCTAAAAAGGTTAATTGGACGCCGGGGGATGCCAGCCACGATACATTGCGACAACGTGACGAACTTCCTCGGAGCTGCGGGACGCCTTTCTGAAGCCTTAGATTCTCCAGTTCGCCGCCGACGAAGGGTTCACGTTCGCCTTCATACCTGCGAGGGCGCCCCCAGCAGTGAAGTTGGCGAAACACTTACTGGTGCGCGCCGCAACTCTGCTCGTAGAAATCGAGGCAGTGCTCAATTCGCGACCGCAGCAACCCCAGCCGCTGCTTAGAGAGATGGCAGCTTGTTTGCTTTCTCAAGCTACAATTTTGGCGCGCGTGGTCGAAGAGCTACGTTATGGAGCTCCAGCAGCGCAACAAGTGGGCGAAACTGCAGCCCAACTTCGAGCCAGGCCAACTCGCCGTCGTCCACGAGGACAACCTTCCACCGCAGCAGTGGGTGCTGGGTATCACGGCAACGATACCCGGCGCATACGCCAAGGTGCGCGTTGCCGACATCGCAACTAAGTCTGGGATTATACGACGCCCCATTCATAAACTAGCCGTTTTACCAATAAACGAAGATTGAAGGAAATCAGGTCCCTTCAATGTGGCCGGTGTTGAAGCAGATGAGCAGGCATTTGAATTTATTATTTATGATAACAAATCAATTTTTTAAGTAATAATGCATATATTGTTTTACGTTTTTAATTGTCATAATGACATGAATATGTACACTTAAATTTACATGCATTAATGTATATACAAATATACACATAGATTTACCTTTTTTTTCGTTCGTTCACTTACCTTCCTTCTCGTTCGTTTACTTACCCTTTACACTTGCATACTTACCTTTGCCTACTTCTATTTTCGCTATATACTTACCCCTTCATACTTTACCATTCTTTCGCTCTCCTCTCCTCCCTAATATAAGCCGCTACCTAATAAATATATATATGATGGCATAGGTTAAGAAACTGAAACTGAATGATTAATAAACACTTGAATTGTTACAATAGAATTGACCGGTCGTGTTCAATCTTGATTTTAATACGCAGGCAACTATCTAAATAATTACGTGCGCATAAGTATGTACAAATCTAGTTCCTTAAACTAATTCTTCGCGCTCCCGTATAAAAATCATCAGTGCTTAAACCTAAATAAAATTATAGTTTAAAAAACTAAAACTTCCCTATTATAATTGCCATTCGTACTGTCATCAGGTATGTAACTTGAGAATAGAAATCGCTGCATCTTTTAGGCGCATCAATATTACATGTAAACATAGTTGCTATCACGATACCGTTTATTGGGCCATCACTTGGGTTTGTTTGTCTAAGCACAAAAAGTCATCGACAGTACAGTAGCAGCAGTCAGTACGAAAAGTTGTCCGTCGTGAAAGGTCGTAAAAGTTGTCAGCATCTGTTCGTTTCCTGTATCAAATCCAATACCGTTTATCTTATCAATTTCTTCGTCTCATATTTCAAATTATATTTGTATATAACTTTCATATATTTTAAATAAAACATATCGGTGTACTTATTCAATTAAAACACTAACTCTTACATTTGGGGGCTCAACCGGGCCAAGATATACAATACAATTAAAGAGAGGAAGAACGGTTCATAATGTATGTATGACTGTGTGATTTAGTAATGCTAAGCAACAAAGACACAGAAGAGCAAAAGCAGGAACGGAGAAAACGTTATGAAAATCTGCTAAATAAGAGAAACCAGTCGTCGCCTCTGTCGTCAGAGGAAAATCTTAAAAGCGGTATACCCGAGCAAAATCTACAAAAAGTTCAATACACCACTCCACAAAAATCAGACGTAAATTCAAATCAAAAAGCCTCAGACACAGCGATCGAAAAAGAAGGAGAAACAACGACAGAAAACGTAGTGAGTGAACAAGAAGATAAGCAGTCGGCAGAAGTTGAAATCGAAGTTTTAAACAAAGAAACGCAAACAACAAAAATGGGAAACGAAGACGATCAAAAAATGCAAGTAAATGGTGCTGATTTAACGGAGGTTTTACGTTTAGTCGCACTAAAATTAGAACAACAAAATCACCCTGTCGTATTTGACTCGTTCGCTAAAGTTATAGGTGAGTTTGACGGCGAAACAACGCCAGTGAAATGTTGGTTTGAGAATTTTGAAAAAAATGCCACAGTCTATCAACTCAACGAACAACAAAAGTATGTGCAAGCGAGAAACAAAATGACAAAAACTGCTCAATTGTTTTTGCAGTCAGTTGTATTGAGTGATTATGACAGTTTAAAAACAGAGCTCATAAACGAATTCCATAAAGAGTATAATAGTGCTGAATTGCATAAGAAGCTGTGCGAGCGAAAGAAAAAAGAGGAAGAGACATTTCAGGAGTATGTGTTACAAATGAAAAAACTCGCTGCACTGGGCAATGTCGAAGAAAAGGCAATTATTCGTTATGTTGTTGATGGGCTGAAAGTGAGAAGCGAAATTAAGTATTCATTTTACGAAGCAAAGACAATCAAAGAACTCAAAGAAAAGCATGAAATGTTTGAAGCGGCGAAAATAAGTGAGCGAAATGGCAACGAAAAGTGGAATCACAATAGAAATACCGACAATCGAAAAGAAAAAGCCAATGCGAGCACAGGTGGGAATGTATCGAAAAGAAAAATAGAACATTGTTACAATTGCGGCTCGAAAGAACATAAGAGAGCAGAATGCAAAGAAGAAGTGAAGTGCTTTAAATGCAACAAACAGGGACATATTGCTAAAGACTGTGGAAAAAGTGCAGAACAAGTTAACATTATTAAACAAGAGAAGCGATTAAAAAGCTTTGTGGTAAACGACCAAAACCTACTGGGTTTTATTGATACAGGTTCTGATGTGTGTATTGTGCAAGAACATGTGCTAAAAAATGTTCTAAAGAATGTTAGCGTTGAGAGTACGAGCACAACGTTATACGGTCTTGGAAATGTACCAACAAAAACAAAAGGCTACTTTAGTGCATGGGTGAAAGCAGATGGGCTAGAAGTAGAACAGAAATTTGTTATTGTTTCAAATGGTGTAATTAAACATTCTGTTTTGATCGGAAATGATTTTATGGACAAATTTGAGTACAATTGCGATGGTAATGGCTATACATTCTTACGGGTGTTAAATGAAGAGCAAAGCGGCAATGTGTACCAAATAATCGAAAACGAAATCGACTGTGGTAAAATTACTGAGCAAAACAAAAAACAAATAAACGAAATGCTAGCATCGTATACAGTGAAGCCAAAAGAATCTGAATGCCCAATCCAACTTAAAATAATACCAGATAACGCGATTCCTTTTCATCAGTCGCCAAGTAGATTGCCACATAGCCACCAAGTAGAAGTAGAAACTCAAGTCCAAGAGTGGCTTAAAGTAGGAATTGTGCGTAACTCAACGTCGGAGTATGCAAGCCGTGTAGTTGTTGCAAAAAAGAAAGATGGTTCATGTAGAGTATGCATAGACTTCCGCAAATTGAATACTATGGTGCTTAAAGATACATTCCCAGTACCAGTGATCGACGAAGTACTAGAAAAATTACAATCTGCGAAATATTTTACGGTCATGGACTTAGAGAACGGCTTTTTCCATGTGCCAGTTGAAGAGAACAGTAAAAAATATTTGGCATTTGTAGTGAAAAGTGGTGTCTACGAATTTAATCGTGCGCCATTTGGGTTTTGCAACTCACCAGCAGCGTTTATCAGGTTCATCACGTTTATCTTTCAAGAACTGATTAACGAAGGCGTTATGGAATTGTATATGGACGATATCGTTATCTACAGCGAAACAATAGAAGAGGGTCTTGAAAAGTTACAAAAGGTTTTAGTCTGTACAGCTAAATATGGACTTAAAATAAAGTTAAAAAAATGTTCATTTCTAAAGCAGCAGATCGACTTTTTGGGACATACAGTGCAGAACGGAACAGTAAAACCGGGAAAAGAAAAAACTAAAGCAGTCGAAAAGTTTCCAATGCCGCAGAATGTGAGAGCCGTCCAGTCATTTCTCGGCTTGACAGGCTACTTTCGCAAGTTCATCAGAGGGTACGCTGAAATAGCGCGACCACTGACAGAATTGTTAAAGAAAACAGATCAAAAATTTACTATGGGAACAGCTCAAATACAGTCAGTGCTAAATCTGAAAGCTTGCTTGACTAAGGAACCAATTCTTCAACTCTACAACCGTCAGGCAAAAACTGAGCTGCATACAGACGCTTCGAAGTTTGGTTTTGGCGCTGTTCTCATGCAGCAAGTAAACGATAAATTTCATCCAATACAGTTTTGGAGCAAGAAGACATCTGAAGCAGAGGCAAGTTAGTAGTTACATCCCGAGCTAATAAGAGGAAGGTAAAAAGCCTTTTCGCCACAAATTAGTGACGATTTTTCAACATTCAAATTAAGTTTAAAATCGCCGCGATTTTGATTTTGGGGACTTTGGTTTTGGGGATTTTAATTTTGGGGATATTGTGGTACACCCTTCCAGAGGACGATGCGTTGTTCGCCTCCAACTTTGCAACGGTTTTCTTATGTTTCCTTATAAGATCCTTGTCCCGCTTGGGGAGCTGATCTCTTTACCCATCTTCTTAAGGAACGAAACCAATCTCTTATAGCCATTTTTGGCCTTCTGAGATCGGTTTAGCTCCTTCTTCTTGGTCTCCTTACCCTGACTGGCAGCCGCAGATGCGGAAGACCGCGGTCTTCGCCGAACGATTGCATCTCTGCCTCGGAGCCAATATCATCGACGTTGCTTGCCTGTGACAACGAATCGTCGTCATCGGAAGCGTTGCCGATGGTAAGATTCCGAAACTGAGACCCAATGGGTCGATCTTTGCCAGGCTTCTTTTCTACGGCTGCCTGTCTGCCCAAAGTAGGCTTGGAGACAACCCCCTCTACACTACAAGCAACTCATCATTCCTGTGCTGGTTTGTGAGCTCCCATACAATCGATTTCAAAACCAATCACAGGCGTAATTTTATTACACGTGTACGTATCTGCGCTTAAAATTTGTTGTTGTTGCTGTAAGCGACAAACTTTATGTGCGCTTACGAATAGTTGTCGATTAAATCAAAATTACTTCTTTCTAAATGGGAATTGTCGATGCTTGTTTTTTTACACGTTAAGCAAGTAAAAACACGCCTAATTATTACTAAAAATTTGTTTATTGTAGCTTCAAATTATTTTAGCCAATAGAGGTATGTTGTACATACACACATAAATAAAAATTCACAAAAGTTGATATAAAATCATTCGTCGATTTACATAATTAACTTTTTGCTGACCATATTTACTGCACATGCTGGGAGGGGAGAGTGGTCCCACTGCTCAAACCGGGGAAACCAGCCAACAAAGGAGATTCGTATCGACCGATAACACTCCTTTCCCCGGTAGCAAAGACACTTTAGGCCTTTCTGCTCCCGTATTTCACGAACCACCTGACCCCAGCGAATCATCAGCATGGTTTCCGTAAAGTGCACAGTACAACAACAGCACTTAACGCCATAAACACTCAGATAATTCGTGACCTCAACCGTAACCGTCCCTGTGAGAACGATTCTAGTAGCGTTGGACTTGTCAAAGGCGTTTGACACTGTCAGCCATTTCACGCTACCAGAAGATATAGAGGCTTCCGCTCTCCCACAGAGGCTCAAACGTTGGTCGGAAAAGTATCTGAGTGGTCGACACTCGTCGGTAATGTTTAGAGACAAATCGAGCAAACTCAGGAAAATAAGACAGGGGGTTCCACAGGGTGCTGTCCTTTCCCCGCTACTGTTCAACTTTTATATTTCAAAGCTCCCTCAACCTCGATTGTCTCTTGCGCCGACGATTGCTCGATCATGGCAACTGGGAAAGGAATTGATCACTTATGTTCGAAAGTAAACGGGTATCTGTCCGAGCTTTCTCGCTTCTTCACTGCAAAGTGCCTAGCCCTCTCCCCTACGAAATCCTCTGCGACCTTGTTCACAACCTGGACGAAGGAGGTCAGGCTACCACTGGGAATTCACGTCGATGATACACCAATTCCGACGGTGAATAACCCCAAAATACTCGGAGTAACATTCGACAGTCTTCTCTCCTTCTCTGCGCACGCAACCGCTATTGTCAATAAAGTACAGAGCCGCAACAAGGTCCTCAAGTCGCTAGCCGGCAGTACTTGGGGCAGAGACAAAGAAACGTTGCTGGCAACATACAAGGCAATAGGCTGGCCGGATT
This sequence comes from Rhagoletis zephyria, assembly GCF_001687245.7. Taxonomy (NCBI): domain Eukaryota; kingdom Metazoa; phylum Arthropoda; class Insecta; order Diptera; family Tephritidae; genus Rhagoletis; species Rhagoletis zephyria. Next base: position 16,068 of record NW_016168891.1, read on the forward strand.
TAAACTACGCAGCACCCGTGTGGTCGCCGGGGACTAGTAGGACGCAGTGGATGAAGCTGCAGACGACACAAAACACCGCACTTAGGACAGCGACTGGATGCCTCCTGATGTCGCCAAAACACCACCTTCATGACGAGGCGAAAATGCTCCCGGTCAGGCATCTCTACGAACTGGCGGACGAAGTCCAGAGGTTCACTAAGCAGCCTGTGGACCCGTCAGCATACCGACAGGCCCTGAACGGCATTCACAGGGAGTTATGTAGACTCCAGACCTGTGAATGCCGTTCTAGGCACACAACCACCGCACATTGACGAGACGGAGCTTCATCTGCCCCACAATAGCCCAACTTCGCTCTGGCTACTGCAGCAGGCTAAACTCATACCTGAGCAGACTAAAAGCGGATGTGCCAAATGAGTGTCCGGCATGCGGAGAGACCCCTCACGACTCGAAACATCTCTTCGCATGCCCGGAAAACCCGACAATTCTAACGGCTTTGTACCTGCGGACCGACCCAATGGAGGCTGCACGCTTCTTAGGGCTGCCGTTAGTGGAACTTGACGACAACGACTGAGATATTAACCGATCTGGGCGGGGTTGCTGTAGCCGCTACAACAACAGCTGCACATGCGTATATGTATGCGGTGGTATGTACACACAAAATGTGCACTGTAAATAAGTTTCCAATAAAATACTGCGTGACAAGAGTAGATTTAATACGGCACAAAGATAATCGTTTGTAACTTAATTTCTGTTGTCCGATGAAAAATTATTACAGTGCGTACTCGGTAACCGCAACCCTCAATACGTGCAATTCCTTGATTAATACGAGTCTTTCAACAAAACATTGTAACCTTTATAAGTGCGACTCCAAAACCATTTAACCTCAGTAACTACAACATTCTTTGTCTATGCATGCCACACACTCAAAATTTGAATTTTTTGCCTTTCTTTGACTTACCAGGGTTCTGGACAACCAAAACGTGGTGTTTTAATTAAACTGATTTGTGAGTTTAAATTAACCAATGAACTGTTATAGAATCAGTCAAAATGAAAGCAAAAGTAAAGATAAAACAATACAAAAGCCGGACTTGGAAAACGGCAAACTTTAAAACAGTGCGACTACCAAAAAAGAATTTCCAAAACTGGTTTTGTTTTGAGAGAAAGTACAATTTTTAAAAGCTAAAATCGGCAAGTTACATTAAAATACCCAAATGAATCTTTTGCCCAGACCAGACATACACTGATGATGGGTCTGGTACATTCTTCGCTTGAGCAAATGCATCTGGGAAACACAAAGTTCTTCTTCTTCTTATTTGGCGCTGTAATCGCATAAGCGATTTTGGCAGAGTCCAAAACAGTACGCCCGTCGTTTCTGTTCTGTGGCAACTGACGCCTATTGGAAATGCCAATTGAAGCCAGGTCCTTCTCCACTTAGGCCTTCCATCTCAGTGGGGACATTCCTTTTCCTATGTTACCAACATCGTGACCCGCGTTGAATACTTTTGAGAGCTGGAGATTCTGTCCATTCGTACGATATGGCCAAGCCAGCGTAGCCGTGGTATTTTGATTCACTGCACTATGTCATGGCGTTGTAAAGCTCATACTGCTCACGTGCCATCGACTGCAGTAGTTGCCGTCGCCAATGCGTAGAGGCCTATAAATCTTTCGCAGAATCTTTCTCTCAAAAACTCCACGAGCCGCCTCATCAGATGTTTTCATTGTCCATGCATCCGTGCTACAGAAATGATGAGTGACATATAATGTGATTTTTGTACGACGAGAGAGGACTTCACTTCTCAATTGCATACTCAGTCCAAAGTAGTACTTGTTGGCAAGAGCGACTCTGCGTTGGATTTCGATGCTGACATTATTATCGGTGTTAATGCCGGTTCCCAAATAAACGAAGTTCTCCACTTTCTCGAAATTATAACTTTCAGCAATGACGTGAGTGCCAACGCGAGAATGCGCTGACTGTTTGTTTGATGACAGGAGATACTACGTTTTGTCCTCGCTCACCACCAGACCCACACGCTTCGCTTCTCTATCTAATTCCGTGAAGGCAGAACAGAAGTAGCCCTTGCTTTTACCAATAATGTCCATTTCGACGGCACACGCCAGCAATTTTACTCTTTTGTAAAGTATTGTGCCTAGGCAGACTAAAGATATCACACGAATGGGAGTCACCTTGTCTGAAACCTCGTTGCGTAGAAAACGGCTCGGAAAGGGCCTTCCCAATTCTGAGGGAGCTGGTGGTATTGCTCAACGTCATTTTACACAGCCGCGTTTCGCGGGGATACGAAAGTCAGGCATCACGAAATAAAGACAACTTCTTTTCGTGGTGTCGAAGCGGCTTT
>NW_016168892.1:0-1987 GCF_001687245.7 Rhagoletis zephyria
CATTAATATGAACTGACCTATATAGAGTATTAATGTTTTATCATCATTGTCTTCATCTTTGACAAAATTACACGGTCAGCCGGTATTTATTTTATTTTTTTTTAATAATTTTAATTATTTGTTTTTATAAAATTGTAGCTCATTGTCAAACAAAAACCTTGCAAATAAATCCCAACTTGAAAGATTGAAAGAGATCAACAAAGTTTCATCAAATTTTCAAAGTTTTTGTTCAGAATTTTAAGACATGTTTTGGGTTAAAATTTTTGTAGCCAATTCATTCTAGTATAATAAGGTGCAAGTTTGAAGTGTCTAAAAAATACCATTGATTTTTTGAATTTTTCTGTTTGCGGTGCTGCGCACTAGGAAATCTAATTAAAAAGCTCGAAATTTTTACGAAAGTGTGTTGATTTTTTAATGTTGTAAAAAGATTGAACCTTGGATTTGTACGGTTTTTTTTTAAGTATAGACTGTATTTTTATAAAAAAAAAATACATAATATTAAGATAAATGGTCAAAACTTGTCAATATGTGAGTGTCGTAAAGTTTTGATAAGCACTTGAAATGCTATTAAAATGTCAAAACTTATTACCGAATCCAAAACGTTGTCTCTTTTATCCATTAATAATAACTTTGTTGATGAGGTTGTGCTAGCGCTTTTACGAAAATGCTTGTTGACGGCAATGAAATCAATAAAAGCGCGATCACATCCTCACCGCTTGAGTGTTCGACACCAACTGACGGTATTCAGTTTTATAGTCGATTCAATTTTAGTATTATACAGTGAAAGTGCAGCTAAGAATTCATGTTGATTTTTAATATTTTTTTGCATTTCCTTTATACAAATTGGAAAATTCTACGCGAATTGAATGTACTATCTCGATCATTTAAACATCTCGGACTCGCCCGCCACTAAAAATGATTATTTAAATATAAAATACATATATATTAAATGATATTTAATATTTGCTTTAGAGATGAAATTTCGTCAAAAAACGAAAATGTTAAGCGCATATGCAGAATGTTTATATCATTAATCAGTTTAAGCACATACGATTAAATGTAAAAAAAAATATTTTTAATTGCGGATCCGAAAGAAATATTTATTAGTTGCATTGAGTTATGCAAAAATAGTGCCGAAAATCAATGGATTGTGCTGAAGGGTTATATGGAACAAAATGCCCAGCTTCGTTCAAAAAATTCCCGAAAATCAACGGTATTTTGTAACTGCATGAAACTTGCATTTTATCCTACCTTAATTTAATGGGCTAGAAAACTGCGTACCTAAAATTTTTCTAAAAATGCTGAGTAAAAAGTTTGATATTTTGACACATTTTTTAAATGCACATTTAAATGCAGTTAAGTATATGTAAAATGAGGTAGACTTTTATAAAAAAAAAATTAAATATTAAATTAACAAAAGAAATATTGACTAAACGGGTTAAAATAAGGCGTTTCTTTTATTTCTGCCACTAGTATAATGAACTTCTTTCAGTCACACAATATATATGTTGACTTAAGTTTTTTTTGCATCGAGCTTTTTTCGGCATGCCTTAAGTTACTTTATCATATATGTACACGCTAAACTATTGTTAAATGCGTATAAATTTAATTACTGTCTTGTGTTTTGTTACTAATGAAATATCTTACAACTTAAATAATAAAGTAGGTTTCAAACCCATTTATTTATTATGTATTATATGGTAGGACAGCTTCTCAAACTATATAGATGCAATTTTTTCATGTTAATTTGTTGGAAAATAATTAATACTAGTGTTCGCCCAGCGGTTGAAATTCAACCGCTAAAATTAAGGATAGTTTATGTGAGTTGAGTTGAGCTGAAATAAAATTTGTTGGAATGGGTTAAGTGGAGGGGAGTTTAGCTTAGTACTTAGCATAACATAACATAGAATAGCATTAGATTCAATAACATAACATATGTAGCATAACACATCACAATATAACATCGCACATTCTTCAGTTGTATTTC
>NW_016168892.1:4233-6949 GCF_001687245.7 Rhagoletis zephyria
CTATCAATATTAAAGCATACATTTAGGAGGCATTTCCGCCCCAACCATGTACATGTATGGCATTGGTATTGGTGTGACTTTTGAATTGATTTTTTCGCTCTATTTTAAACTAATTTGAAATTTTAAAAATTGCCTGCACATCAGCATCAAAATACCTTTCTAATGATATATAATTGTTAATACCTTAGAAGTACAGTTTAGCCGTAAAAGGGGTGTAAAGGAAACATGATTGCCTATTTATATAATTGATCTAAATTCCGGGATTGTATGAACGATGTCCCGAAAATACCGGTATCGCGAAAATCGAAAAAATTAACATCCCTAATGTATACATGTTTTGCCCTAAACAAGGCCGGATTTAGGGGGGGGGGGGCGGGCGAGAAAGGCGNAAAACCTTTCTATTTTCTGAAAAAATAGCATCAAATGTTAACTACTATTGCAAAAGTCGCTATAATACTTATTTATACACTTTCAAAAGTCTCCATCTTCTGATGACCTTAGAAAACTGCAAGAAAACGTGGTATTTCCGGCGCCTAGTGGAAGGCGTCGTAAAAAAGAAGCAGACCAATCTTCATGGAAGAGAGAACGCGAAAAGTTAAAAAAAGATAGCTGTGTAAAAGTTACTGCTTCAAAACTCGCTACATTAAATTTTTATATATAAAATTTGCAAAAACCACCACACTGCGATTTTGTTTTTTAATGTTATTAGGCTCTTGTTTATCAAAATTTTCAGATAATAAAGAGATATATACAATTTGGATGGTACTTGCTGTTGTAGACGTTTTTTTAAATTTATGGCTCACTATTATAATATCACATAACGCTGTTTGCAAGTGGACTACTAATTTTTGCAATATTAAAAAACAAATTCAACAAACTTTCGTACAAATTTCGAACTTTTAAATATTCTAAAAAATCAATGGGCACTTTTAGCCATTTCAAACTTGTACTTTATTATACTAGAATTCAATGAACTGCATACCCAGAAAATTTGTAGAATTTGTTTTTAAATTGCTTAAATTTTTAAGGCAGTGTCACTCGATTGGTACATTTGTACAGATTTGTAAATTTTTATATTGGGCTATTGGTAAAAAAAAGGGAAATTTTTTTTTGTATTCACAAGATTGGTACAATGTTCTATTGAAAAATTTCAATAAATTACTTTTCGTGATTGGTATAGTGAAAAATATTTTGGGTGTTCACACAATTGGGATACGATTTACACCAAATTTTGCCAAATACCCAATCGTGTGACACTGCCTTTACTGTTACTGAAATTAAATAACAACAAAAATAACATTTTAAAACTTGTCAAAATTTGGTGCGGCTGTAATTTTTTCGACTACTGTACATAAGTTGGCTATGATTACGATTTTTTATGATTTGCATGCAGCTGTGCATCTTTCACACAATTATATATCCCTCGAACAACAAGTCAGTTTTAGTGCTATTCAAGATCTTTAATTTAACCCAAGGTAGAAGACTCTAGCCCATCTGAGAGCTAATTATTGCGATTCTGAAGTTAAACTTCGAAATTTCATTCGACATTATACGCAATTTTTTTTCTAATTTGTTATAACTTGGCTTTCAGAGGGCCTGGAGGCTTTACCTTGGCTCAAATTAAAGGTCTTGAATTGCACATATTGTTCGAAGGATATAAAATTGAGTGAAGGATGCACAGCTGCATGCAAATAGAAAAAATGCAATAAATAATTAATTTTTTTAATTAAGGTAATTTTTTTACCCGAGCGCACTTGTGCACAAGGGTATTATAACTTTGTTTACATAACGGTTGTTTGTAACAGACAAAACGAATCGAGATAGATATGGACAAATGTATACATAAATGATCAGAATGAAAATAAAAATCGATTAAGCGGTGACTGTTTGTCCGTCCGTCCGTCGATAAGTCGAGTAAAAATTGAGATATCTTTACGAAACTTGGTACGTGCTCTTCTTTCTGGCGTAGGACGGATGATATTGAAAACGAGAAAAATCGGACATTAACCACGCCTACCTCCCATATAACGGTAATTTTCCGAAATACGAAAACTGCGATATTTTAGTAACTACTGAAGATTATTCACTCAAAATTGATATTTATAATAAGTTTTAGACGAAAAATAAGAATATTATAAATTTTTGGAAAATGGCCGTAGCCACGCATGCACCTGGAATGTTCGGACCCTTAATGGGGAAGGTGCCTCTGCCCGGCTGGTTGATGTCCTCGTAAGGACAAAAGCTGACATCACCGCCATCCAAGAAATGCGTTGGACGAGACAAGGCAAGCAATGTCTGGGGCCTTGCGACGTCTACTACAGTTGCCACGTAAAGGAGCGCAAATTCGGTTTTAGATTTGTGATGGGGGAGAGACTCCGTCGCCGAGTACTGTCGTTCACCCCGGTGGACGAGAATCTAGCCACAATCCGCATCAAAGCGAGATTCTTCAACATCTCGCTCATATGCGCCCATGCTCCGACGGAAGAGAAGGATGAGGCGTCCAAGGATCTCTTCTATGAGCGCTTGGAGCGCACGTACGAGCGCTGCCCCCGCCATGATTAGTACTGCATACTACCATGTTTCGGGCCCCGGCGAAGTCGATCAGCCTCAATCCGTTGTCGGACGTTTCGTCGTGGAGGCTGAATTTTCCGACGGTGGTTCCAAAGATCCCTTCTTTGCCCACCCTGGCATTGAAGTCGCCAAGCACGATTTTGAT
>NW_016168892.1:7044-11306 GCF_001687245.7 Rhagoletis zephyria
ACTCGGACCACTATCTTGTTGCAGCCAAGATACGCACCCACCTCTGTGCAGCAAAAAATGTGCGCCCAAATATGCAAGGAAAGCTTAACGTCGAAAAGCTGCAATCACAACAGACAGCCAGCGCTTTCGCTACTCGACTCTCACACCTGCTCTCAGAAAGCACTCTTCAACAAACCGACATATGCGAGCAGTGGAACCACATTTCCCGCTCATTAAGTACCGCCGCCGAAGAAGTAGTCGGATTTTAGCGAGCCCGAAAGAGCAACTGGTACGATGAGGAGTGTCAGGAAGCTGCAGAGAAAAATGATGCCGCCTACAGGGCCACGCTACGATCGGGGATCTGAAGAGGAAAGCGAGACGTATTTGCCGCAATAAGAAGGGAGAGGCGGAAATACGTGAGTGCGAATAGCTTGAAATGCTGGCCGACAGGAAGAATGCCCGAAAATTTTACCAGAGAGTTAGGCGACTTACGGAAGGTTTAAAGACCGGGGCGTACTCCTGTAATAACAATAATGGCGACCTAGTAACTGATGCCCAGAGCGTACTTAAATTATGGAGGGAACACTTTTCCGCCCTACTAAATGGCAGCTCGGAAAGTTGTGGAGAAGAAGAACCCGAGCCCGCAGTCGATGAAGACGGAGTCGACGTTCCTCCGCCTGACTATGACGAGGTACGTATAGCAATAACGCGGCTGAAAAACAACAAAGCTGCTGGAGCCGACAGCCTGCCAGCTGAGCTATTCAAGTACGGCGGCGAGGAGTTGATAAGGTGCATGCATCAACTCTTGCGCAGAATATGATCAGATGAACGCATGCCCGACGACTGGAATGTGCCGTGCCCAATCCACAAGAAAGGTGACCCCGCCATACGCGACAACTACCGCGGTATCAGTCTTCTAAGCATAGGTTACAAGGACTTATCGAGCGTATTGTGTGAAAAACTGAAGCCCACCGTCAATGAACTGATTGGGCCTTATCAGTGTGGCTTTAGACCTGGCAAATCCACCATAGACCAGGTATTCACAATACGCAAAATCTTGGAAAAGACCCGTGAGAAAAGGATCGACACTCACCAACTATTTGTTGACTTTGTAGCCGCTTTTGGCAGCACTAAAAGGAGTTGCCTATACGCCGATATGACTGAATTTGGCATCCCCTCAAAACTCATTCGGCTGTGTAAAATGACGTTGAGCAATACCACCAGCTCCGTCAGAATTGGGAAAGACCTCTCCGAGCTGCAGAACTGAACCGCTCAGGAACAATTTACTACAAGAGTATGCACTTGCTGGCTTATGCCGATGACATCGACATCATCCGTAACAAAAACCGCGAAGTCTGTTCTGCCTTTTCCAAGTTGGATAGGGAAGCAAAGCGAATGGGTCTGGTGGTAAACGAGGGCAAGACGCAGTATCTCCTGTCATCAAACAAACAGTCAGCACATTCGCGCCTTGGCACCCACGCCACTGTTGACTCGAAAAATATCGATGTACATTTTGATGCATCGAATCAGAGAAAAACATCGATGTATTTTTGCCACTGACATCCCTACCATTAACCGAATTTTTTTCTATCAGTACGGCACTCATAAAATAAATCTTCATAACAATCTTAAAATACTTCCACAGATTTTCTATCCTTCCAAAGATGTGTACTAAGAAAGTTTAAGTATGTATGGGAGGCATTTTTTAAGAACACACATTTTTTCCATGAGCAATGGATAAATTTTATATACATAACTCCATACCAGTATTCTTCCGCAAACATTTCCAGGGATATGTGGTAAAAAAAGTCAATTTGTACGGGAAGTGCAACGCCCCCTTTTCTTATAACCCTAATTTTTTCCATGAGTATAGAATTGATTTTATATATCACAGTACCAAGCCCCAGTGCTCTGCCATAAACACCTCTAGAGATATGCATTATAAAATAGTAAATTTGTAGGGGGGGTACCACGCCCCCTTTTGGAATAACCCCAATTTTTCTCCATGAGTATGGAATTAAGTTTGTGTACACATCTCGGTACCAAGTTCCAGTCCTCTGCAATAAACATCTACATCTATTCGTACAAAATTTAATGCAAATCCGTTCAGTCGTTTCCGCGTATTCATTTAATTAAACTTTTTAACAGTTGGCAACTCTTAAAAAAGTAGCCTGTTTTCCATCCTTGGTCATAAACTATCTGTGTGCAAAATATTATGCAAATCCGTTGTGTCGTTTCCGCGTATTAATGTAATTAAACTTTTTTAACAGGTGGCAACTATTAAAAAAATAACCTATTTTCCTATTTCATGCAAATCTGTTCAGTCGTTTCGGCGTATTAATTTAATTAAACTTTTTTAATAGGTGGCAGCTCTTAAAAAAATAGCCTATTTTCCAATCTAGGTCATTAGCTAACTGCGAGCGAAATTTCATGTAAATCTGTACGGTCATTTGCGCGTATTAATTTAATTAAACTTTTTAATAGTTGGGAATTCTTAAAAGGCGTAGCCTATTTTCTAACTTAGGTCATAAACTATCTGTGTGCATAATGCCATGAAAATCCGTTTGGTCGTTTTTGCGTAATGGACCAACAAACATCTAAACATACCAGCTTTCAAATTTAAGGCCAGTGTGCAGCTCTCAAGAAAACAGTGAAAAAAGTTCTCATTATTTCGTGTGTGTGTCCAAGGAATTTTGGCATCTGATACTTCACAGCCTGTTGCCCCACTCTCTTCTCAAGAAATAATGGAACGGGCATATATTTCTGTTGCAAACATGGGTTGCCTTGTGCTCTTATTTCACAAAAAACTTAGAAAACCGTAGTAGAAAGCGTAGCAAATTTCTTAAGAACTGCGTAATGACTTAAGGAAATTTGGCACAAGAAAATATCTTAGCCATTTCTGGTACGTCATTTTATATGGAGTCTTTTCTTTTCTTGAGAGCCCCATACTGGCCTTTATATATAATATTAGTAGGATAAAATTTCGATAATTAGCACACATTTAGCCGAAGCTTGCCGTAATGAAAATTCAAATGTCTAACAAGGCCAAGAAGAAGCGGCTAGAAGGTGATCCAGCTGGCTTTACTTTCCAAAAAATGTGTATTATAATATAGCCTTTAGCATTAATAACAAAGATTTAGTAATTTAATATGGGATAGAATTTAATTTTATTCCCTCCAGTATTCGTTTATTTCGAGTAAATTGCGAAATAACGGAAAAATGACAACAAAAGTTAGCAATTTTCGAAATTTTGAAAGTGTACGAGTTAAACCGACCTCAGATTCAGATTCAGCGGGTCAACATACATATCGGTAGGTGGGTCTGGTTAAAAGCACACCCACTTTGTTTTGTGTGCCGGTGTAATTATTCCGGCTTTGCTGAAAATATCGCACGTTTAATAATATACAGAATTATTTCAAAATTATAACTTTGTGGGAAAACGCAATCAAAGTTTGGTCAATTCATACAGTTGGTATACCAAAATACAGATGGAAATGCCCATATCTTCGCCATTATTGGGAAGTTAGTCATCTGTTGGGCTGAACATATTCTCCTTATAGTCATTTTATGATGAAATCTCCAAAAACGTAAATTTTGAATTATATTTGTATATTATTAAACGTGCGATATGTATGGTCAGACTCCACCGAACTCGGTGGAATACATAAATATTTCAGCGCGCATTCTTTCTAAGGACTCAGAGCTATAAAATACTCTGTTTATCAAAATCTATTTTCTGTTCTCAAGAGCTATTTAATACCTACTAAAATAAAAGAGGGTCTGCACCATTATTGATGTTATTAATGTCAGTTTAAGATTTTTCTCCCTAGATTTAGGGTTATTCTGGGTCAGTGGCGGATCCAGCGGGGGTTTTGGGGGTTAAACTACGTGTCAGTCAGTGGCGGACCCACGGGGGTTTTTTTAATACATAGACGCCATATTATACATACATATGCGCCACATTAAAACACCCCCGGTGGGTCCGCCACTGACGGACACGTAGTTTAACCCCCAAAACAACCACCTCCCCCCGCTGGATCCGTCACTGTTCTGGGTCATTAGGTCGAAAATTAGGGATACAATATATTGAATGATTTTATTACCATTAACAGGTGTTATTTCTAATCATAGCCTAAGTATTATAAAGCTTTCTATTTTTATACCCGAGCGCAATTGTGCACAAGGGTATATTAATTTTGTTCACATAACGGTTGTTTGTAACAGCCAAAACGAATCGAGATAGATATAGACAAATGTATACATAAATGATCAGGATGAAAAAA
>NW_016168892.1:11554-14970 GCF_001687245.7 Rhagoletis zephyria
GTAAAATCATTAAATATTGAAGCTAATTTATTCAAAATTGATACTTGCAACAATTCNTACCAAACTCGGTATGGTTATTGTACTTGCCACGTGTAAGCAAAACGTTGAAAATTATTGAAATCGGACTAAAATAACGGCCGATTCTCATATAACGGTAAATTTAAGAAATGCTTGAAACTTCAATATTTCGAAATTGAAGGACGCTAATTTACTCAAAATTGAAACACCTCGGCTTACCATCTAGCGGAAGGTTTCGGAAGGGTGAAAAAACATATATTAAATACTTGCGCCGGGTATTTAATGTTCGGCTCCGCCCGAACTTAGACTTTCTTACTTGTTATTAATGTAATGTTTACTAAATCTTTTAATACTTTAATTTATTTCGGTTGGTTGAAAAATTAATTGATTAACGCCCAACACTGCTAGATACCCGAGCTACGAGTATCTAGAACCTTGGATACCTACAAACTATACATATTTAGGGGTTTATTTAGGGAGGAATGAAATGACTTTAGGGTGAAGTTATATGGACCATCTTTCAACACTGATCTGCACCAGATGATTGTTTGCTACTTTCAACCCGCTTATCATCATATATGGAATCAAGAAATTATGTGCTTTCTGCGCTAGTTGAAGCTGTAACTAAAGAATCTTGAACTGCAGCACTATATTTTACGCACCTCTATTATTTTGGTAGTTGCTGGCACATTTAGCTTGCGCCAAGATGGTTGCTATTCTAGTAACTAATCGGTTTTTGTATTGATAACCTTTTCTTCAGCTCAACAATTGAAATTTCAAATAAATCGCTACCCTCGTATAAACCATACCAAAAGCTTATGTGAAATTGATGGGTGTTCAATTTAAAATTTTGTTTTGACACTTTTTTATTTTATTTAAACTATCGATAGTCAATACGATAGTCTGAAACCATCGATAGGGCCGATAGCGCTCCATTTCGACTTTTTCCCCCCTTCCTACGGAAGGTCGTGTAGGTCCCACATTTTTTGCCCTAAATCGGTTTCGCTTAAAGCGGGTTTGGCTTAGTTTTTACAATTTCACAGGCGCACAGCTGTCGGAGAAACCATGTTTTACGCGGAAAATAGGAAGGGCTGTTACGATTATAATAAAACTGCGGGGTCGTAGTACGGCTGTAATGCTAAATCCGAATATACCATAAAATTTATAGTTTGACAGTTGACAGCTGTCAAATCAACTACCAACTTCTCTAAAATTAAGAAAATCTTTTCGACTTAATTCTTGACATGCTGATCACGAATTTCATGTGAAGTTAAAACCTTGACAGTTGACAGCTGTCAAATGGACTGTGAATTTTTCTAAAAATAAGACAATATTTTTAAAAACGCCACTGGTTAGGTTTTTAGACATGCTAATCACGAATTCACCTTAAGAGTTTATGACTGCCGAAGGGGCTGTCAATTTCTCTATAAATAAGGAAAATTTCCAACGAATTAAACGTACTATGTTTCAAGGCTCACTGATCTCTAGTTATGTATCACATTCAAACTTTTTCGGTTGACAACTGTCGAATCAACTGCCATTTTCAGTTGAGTAATACAAAATGTTTGTTTAGCAAAATTTTATATATTATATATGAGGAAACATATCTAAAATCAATTTATGATCAAATTATCAACTAGTAACAGTAATTATATTTCTAAATCAATTATATATATAGGCAATCATGTTTCCTTTACACCCCTTTTACGGCTAAACTGTACTTCTAAGGTATAAACAATTATATATCATTAGAAAGGTATTTTGATGCTGATGTGCAGGCAATTTTTAAAATTTCAAATTAGTTTAAAATAGAGCGAAAAAATCAATTCAAAAGTCACACCAATACCAATGCCATACATGTACATGGTTGGGGCGGAAATGCCTCCTAAATGTATGCTTTAATATTGATAGTGAATTAAAGAAACGTGCTAAGCAGCAGTTTAGGAATAAGATGTATGTATGTATGTACATGAATAGATTAGCCTCAAACAAGGATGAAGATAATTTTGAGTATGGAGAAGAAGAAAGGGATAAATACAGAAATTAAAATAAAAGTAAAGAAACCTAAATATAAAGACAAAGAGGAAGGAAAATTTAAATACCTAACCTAATAACAATGGTGGGGGTGAATATGTAAATGAAGAAAAGAATGGACATATTTAGATCAGGATAAAGGAAAGGATAAAGATGAAGAAGAAGATGAAGACCAAGACGAGGAAGAAGATGAAGATGAATATGAAGATAAGGATAAAGATAACTTATCTTAACTTAACCCCTTAACTTAACTTAACTCACCTCAACTCATCTCACCTCCGCTTAAAAACTTACTCCACCTGAGTTCGCTACACATTAATTCACCACACCTTAACTCCCCACACCTAAATCCACCACTACTTCACTCCCCACACTTAAATTCACCACACCTTAAATCACCACACCTAAATCCACCACGCTTTAATTCACCACACCTTAATTCACCACACCTAAATCCACCACGCTTTAATTCACCAAACCTTAACTCGCCACACCCCAACTTTCTCACCACATCTTAACTCACCACACCTTAATCTACCACACCTTAATTCACCACACCTCAACTTTCTCACCACACCTTAACTCACCACACCTTAATTCACCACACCTCAACTCACCACAACTAAATTCACCACACCTCTTAAGACCACCACACCTGAATTCATAACACCGTAACTCCCACACCCAATTCCACCACACTGCNGCATGACATAGGGCGTGTGTGAATCGGTAACAAAGTTCTATGGGGAAAGCTGTTGAATAATATTTTTGCTATGGTGAGAGAGTTTTGCCAATTTGCTGTGTGAAATGAAATCTTTTTTGACAGCATTAAATTCTTGATAACTCCAGATTTATGCGGCATAAAATATTATAAATCAAAGTGAAATTAATATTTAAGGAAAACATCTACCATCGCTGAGCGCAATTCATCAATTTAAGCTTTTATTTAACGAAAAATTTCACACAAACAATCTTTCCGATTGTCAAAATTTTCTATTCATTTGTCAAAAATTTCACTAGCCTCATAAGCTACTGAAATTTTATTCACCTCCTAGTTGTCAAAAATTTACTCGTCGCGAACTTTGTTACCGATTCACACACGCTCATAATATCACTAAAGAAACAACGTAAAGAAAAAGAGGAAGGAAAATTTAACTACCTAACCTAATAACAATGGTGGGGGTAAATACGTAAATGGAGAAAAGAATGAAGATATAGATCAGGATAAGTTTATCTACACCTTCATATTCATGTTCATGTTCATGTTCAAGTTCATTTTCATGTTCATGTTCATGTTCATGTTCATTTTCATGTTCATGTTCATGTTCATATTCATCTTCATCTTCATCTTCATCTTCATCTTC
>NW_016168892.1:14995-18421 GCF_001687245.7 Rhagoletis zephyria
TCTTCATCTTCATCTTCATCTTCATCTTCATATTCACCTTCGTCTTCATATTTATCTTTTCCTAGATAAACATAAACATAAACATTAAAAGCGATAGAGACAAAGATAGAGAGGAAGAAAGTGATAGGGATAAAAAGGAAATACAACTGAAGAATGTGCGATGTTATATTGTGATGTGTTATGCTACATATGTTATGTTATTGAATCTAATGCTATTCTATGTTATGTTATGCTAAGTACTAAGCTAAACTCCCACCCACTTAACCCATTCCAACAAATTTTATTTCAGCTCAACTCAACTCACATAAACTATCATAGTTAGGGATAATTGGGCCGTCTGCTATATGCACAGCCCAAACAATTTGATCTAGGCCCCAAAAGGTTTTCTTTTAATATTTTTTTATTTTATACGAAATTCGTGATTTCCAAAACTTTAGTTTTCTCATTTTTAAATAAAGTTCTTCAGGTATGCATTTTTAGAAATTTCGGACGCCATATTGGATTTTGCATTTTGAATTTTCAAAAACTTCTTTGAAATTTATAATGAGCTAGTGTAAGAACCTCTAAATACCAAGTTTCATGAAAATTCAGTAATTTTTTTAATTGTTGGAAGCCATATTATATTCGTTATTGGATTTTTGAAAATTTACTTCAGTTTTATTAAGACACATCTTATGAATGATATGATGCTAGATATAGAAGAAATTACATTAGTTTTTATTATTTAAAGACACTTTATGTTATTTGGAAAAACTGCTAAAGTTGGTCTAGTGAAATAAAAATGGCCGCCATTCTTTTTGGCGCGAGTATGCGCGGCTTTTCTTTTCTTAGATCCTTAAAAGGACCTTTGCATTAGCTTTTGGTAAAGGAATGAAGATCCTACTCGCTCCTACAAATTAGTTACACCTTTTTGAAGTAAATATTTCTTCCACAGGATTTTTTCCAAAACAAAAAAATTATGTATTTTTTATTATACTAGTGTTATAGATTTTGAGACGAGCAACACGATTCCACTGTTCAAAATTCTAAAGAAACAAGTAAGAAAGTCAAAGTTCGGGCGGAGTTGAACATTAAATACCCGGGGCAAGTATTAAATATATGCTTTTCACCTTTCCGAAAGCTATATGGTAAGCCGGGGTGTATCAATTTTGAGTAAATTAGCGTCCTTAAATTTCGAAATATTGGAGTTTCAAGCATTTCTGAAATTTACCGTTATATGAAAAGAGGCCGTAATTTTAGTCCGATTTCAATAATTTTCAACGTTTTGCTTCTATGTGGCAAGCACAATAATCACACCGAGTTTGGTACAAATTGGTGGAACGGTTACAGAGATACATATATGTGATCATAAGTGGGCCATGCCACGCCCATTTTCCAAAACTTTATCATAAACGTATTTCTTGAAAAAAAATTGTTGCAAGCATCAGTTTGGAATAAATTAGCTTTAATATTTACTGATTTATCGAATTGTGAAATGTTTGAGTTTAGTGTTGTATCCGAGTTTGATGTAGCTAGATGTACTAACAAAATAGGTTTGTTAAAGTAATCTTGCCGCTCATCTTACCTACATTGACTCACATCATTAACCATTGTTTTATAACCTCATGCTTCCCTGATGCTTGGAAGATTGCAACAGTGATTCCAGTCGCTAAAAATAAATCTGCATGTAGTCCTTGTGACTTCCGTCCAATTAGTCTAAAGTCTACTAGTCTAAAGTCTGTCTTGTCTAAAGTACTTGAGTCCTTAATGTCTGAACAAATATATTGTCATCTCAGCAAATTCAGGTTACTGTCTCCATCTCAGTCAGGGTTTAGAGCTAAATACAGCTGCTCCGCAGCTATGATTAAAATACATGACGACATACGGATATCCTTTGATAAAAACAATTTGACAATATTATGCCTTTTAGACTTTTCCAAAGCTTTTGACTCGGTTAGCCATGACCTTCTTTGCTCTAAACTTAAGAATTACTTTGGGTTTAGTGAACTTGCTGTCCGGTTAATGGCAAGCTACTTGTCCGGCAGAGCTCAGAGAGTAAAAATTGGTTATGAAGTATCCGAACTTAGACCGCTAACAACGGCTCTATTATGGGACCATTACTATTTAGCATGTTCATTAATGACATATTTAATACTTGTCAACATGCAAAAATGCATGCTTATGCGGATGACATTCAAATTTATTTGTCAGGGGCTCATGACGATGTGGTTGATTTGTGCGCGGATTTCAATAGTGATTTATCGTCTATATCCTTATGGTCTGTGAGAAACGGTCTATGTCTTAATAGTGAAAAATCATTTGTTTTACCAGTATGTAAAAGAAATATTAATTGTAATGTGATGCCTTCTCTGTATATTGGTGATGAGTCCCTTAAGTTTGTGTCAAAAGTAACTAACCTAGGTTTTGATATAAACACTAGTTTAACCTGCATTGATCATATTAATTCCGTTGTCGGCAAAGTATATTATACTCTGCGGAATCTAAGAATGTCTGCTACTTTTAAATCGGTGTGCATTAGGCGTAAACTCCCCATTCAATTAATATTGCCTATAATATGTTACTCGGAATTAATCTACAGTAAGCTGGACTCACAATCTGCTCATAAAATTGATGTGGTATTCAATCACGTTACGCGGTATGTTTTTGGGTTGGCGAAATACGATCATATATCTGAATGGAAACCACTGCTCTTGGGGGGGCGGTATTTTTGAATACTTGAAGGCTAGAAATTGCATTTTTCTATTTCGCCTTATGATGGATAAGGAACCTAGCTATCTGTTTGAAAAATTGTCTTTCCCGAAATCTGCGCACCTAACGGAATTGATCGTGCCCAACTATAATTATCTAACATCTGCAAGACTATTTTTTGTTAATGCTATTCGCACCTGGAACTCGATTCCATCTCATATTCGTAATAGTTTGAACATAAGCAACTTTAAGAGTGNATTCCATCTCATACTCGTAACAGTTTGAACACAAGCAACTTTAAGAGTGTTTTGTATTCTTATTTTCGTTAAAATGCTATTTCATATCCAAAGTTATACCCTTTCCTCTGAGGCTCGCTATCTAGTTAGGTATAGGGTAATCAATACATTATTCTTATGTTTTTCCTTATGCTCCACCTGTGATTCTCTATAGAGTTTTGTAAGTTTTTGTTGTTCCTGTTTTTGACTTATATATTACTTAATTTTAAACATTAACATATTTTAATTCTTTATTATAAGTTACAGTTGTACTATAAAAGATCATTTGGATCTTATTGTGCTAATGTTATATTTTATAATAAATGAAATGAAATAAATGAAATTTCGTATTTCTCTAAATTACCGTTATATGGGATGAGGGCGTGGTTATTGTCCGATTTTAAAAATTTTCCACCATTTCGTATGTTATACTAAGGCCAACAACTGTGCCAAGTTTGGAAGA
>NW_016168893.1:0-2337 GCF_001687245.7 Rhagoletis zephyria
AGTCGAACGTCATAGCAATGATAACAACAGTCAAACAGCCAAAGCCCAAAGGCACGAGACCAGAGCAGATTACAACCAACATGCCGACAGAACAGTGGCCAAGACAGCAGTCAGGAGTACCAAAAGCGACAGCGCTTGTAATTTTCAACACCTGCCAATTGCCTGCCAACTTTCCAGCCTGACGGCTGAGTTCCTGCCTAATGCTTGTTTCTTGATATCTGCTGCCGGTCGCTGCTTTTGTGCTGTCACAGCCGAAAGTGTGTTTATTTAACATTTTAATTAACAAAAGCATGTGGAGACGCGCACCGGCTTGTGACAACGCAAAAGGCCACTGCGAGCTGTCAACAGGGGAATATGTCGCCTCTATACACAAAGTGGGTCATATGTAGGTAGAATGCTGGATTGCATTATGAGTTTTGGGAGCTAACTGCTTTGATTGTTGCTGTTTATGCAGGTGCTGCTGCTACAGCACTCGATGTCCTTTTATGTTCTGTTGGCATTTGATTTTTAGGCGCTTTGGAAATGAGATTTTCGACTGCAAAGAGTTTGAATGCAATAAGGCTTCCATAAAGTTGCAGTATTAGTAGTTTAGAAAGTAAAAAGAGAATAGGGGGCGGTATTTTTATTCGGCGGAGAGACTGAATCCCAAAGGTTGGCGACTGCTTTAAATGGGTACATGACAGGAAACCATTTTTTTTTTAAATATACTCAGTAGCTCTAAATAAAAGTTGGTTTTATATTAAAAACAAAAAAAATACAGAGGCAATTTAATATTTTTATTAGCAGAAAAAATAATAATTTTTTTCAATTTTCATATTTTTTTTTTGAATTTTTTTTTTTGGTAAATTTTTCGAGAATTTATTCGGCACATTTTAAGACCGTCTTTTTTTCGTGACTTTTTCATATTTTTCTGAAATTTTCAGGCAATTTCGTAATTTTTCGTGTTTTATTTGGAAATTTTCGGGATTTATATTTAAGCTTTTTGTGTGATTTAAATTTAGAAGGAAAATTTATCGATTATTTTCTACTGAAAAAAATATCAGAAAAATTGTGTATAAAATTGAACAGATTTTAGCAAACGGAATAATAGAAGCTTATGGCTAACCAATATTTCACTTCTTCTTCGTTCTATTCCATTTCATCTAGTTTTTCATTATTTTATTTCATTTCATTTAATTCCTCTTCATTTCTATTCATTTCGTTTAAATTCATTTTATTTCCTCTCTTTTCGTTTTCGTTTTCGCCTCACTTCATTTTATTTTAATTCCATTTCACGTTATGTTCATCTCACTTCATTTCATTGTCTTTTATTTCATAATATTTGCATTTCATTTGATCCCGTTTCCTTTTCAGTTTATTTAATTTCATTTTACCTCATTCGACTTGAATGGACTTCACTTAATTTTCATTTCGCTCCAAAATATGTCACTTCATTTCCTCTAATTTCACTTCCTCTTCATTTCTGTTGATTTAATTTCATTTCATTTAATTTCATTTCATTTCCTTTCATTAAACTTTATTTCATATCCTCCTTTTTCATTACATTTTCATTTCACTTATTTTTCATTGCGTTTCACTACATTTCATTCAACTTTTTTTTCCGTTTCATTTTCATCTCACTTCATTTTATTTTCTCTCATCTCATTTCACCTCAGTTCAATTTTTCTAACTTCACTTCAATCCACCTTACATCATTTTATTTTTATATATTTTTTTCATTCAATTTTATTCGATTTCATTTTATTTTGCTCTACTTTTTAATTTTATTCTATTTGTACTCCCAATTATTATTTATTTATTTATTATTGGGAGAGAAGCTCGGCAAACACTTACTAAAAGTTTAAGCGCCAAAATATTAATAATATTGTATTTTATTTTATTCCTTTTTATTTAATTCCTTTATTTTTTGTATGTATTTTTATTTTATTTGATTATTATTTTTATTTCGTTTATTCAGATTTTATTTTTATTTTGTTTTTCTTTTACTCTTTTTATTTATTTTCAAAATTTTTTTATTTTCAATTTTATAATAAAATATTTTTTATTATTTCAATTAAAATGATTTGCTGTTATTTTTATTATATTTTATTTTTGGACTATTTTTATTTTATTCCAAGGAATGAAACCGAAACCCAAACCGAAACCGTAACCGTTTAAAACCGTTTCGTTTTTCAAAACCGAAACCGAAACCGTAACCGTTATCTTGACCTGAAAAGGAACGATACCGAAACCATTTCAATCACAGGTTTCAATCGGTTTCCAGAAATTTACAAAAATAATAAATAAAAATTTCTTTGAAATAAATGATTTATTTAACCAAAATCAGCAACATTTTGC
>NW_016168893.1:11500-18418 GCF_001687245.7 Rhagoletis zephyria
AAAATAAAATCTCTAAACTTTGTCCAAAACTAAGGAAAACTCATTAAATTTGCACACTAATTTGCAACTTTTTAGTAGAAGGTGTTGCTCATTTTCTCCATACAAAAAATAATTGTCGAATATACTTTGTATGGAAGAACTTGCGTGAAAAAAATTACCAAACATCAACGCGATTTTCTAGCGACTTCAAACTTGCACTTTGTTATACTAAATTTGAATGGGCTATAAAACTGCATACTTAGAATTTTTCTAAAAACTCTGAATAAATGCATGACGTCATCGAACCCAAAATTTGGGGAAAAAATTTAAATTACACGGAATGTGCAAAAAGTAGCATTTTGAGCATGTCTCACCAATCGCTGATATGTCATGCATGACGTCATCAAACCAAAAATTTTTAGCAAAATATATAAAGTTTAAAAGAAAAAGTTCGGCTCTAGACATAGCATGGGCACAAATGTTTCTTCTGTTTTATTACTCTACAAAAAAAACTGCAATCCACAACAATTGTTGCACTTGATTGATTACCAAGCATTTTGCAGTTAAAATGTACAAAAAAACGCACGTTACTAGCTGCTTGCAAAGCACAACAACACCACTAATGGCATGCCAGCGCGTATTCGTAACAAAAACAAATTATGTATTGCGATAACTCCAACTCAAACTGAAACTTCAACTCCAACTTCAGCTTCCACATCCACTTTAACTTTGTCTGTCACTTTCGACAGGCAGCCAACTGTTAGCTGCACTTGTTGGCACATTTTTCTCGTCATTGCTGAAAGTGATTATACTTTTGCTTTGCTCACTATTGTTGTAGTTGTGTAGCGTTAACACTAGAATGGTGCATCAAAGTTGTGGTGTGGCCTGTTATTGCAGACTTAAATGTTTTGTCTATGGAGGAAGCAACAGCCAACATACCAACAACGCTGAAAGTTGTTGGGACAAAGTTTTAACGCTTACATGCACTGTCGTCAGTCAATGCCTTAAGTTAGGGGTACAGTCAATCGAACAAAACAAGCATGAGAGGAAGAAAAAAACCAAAACAAAAAAACAAACACAAGCAACGCATAAAAGTACTAACTAACTACTATAGTAAGCAATAAACTTTTCTGTTGACATTCACTCGGCAAAGCAGGCAGTTGTCAATGTTGCCGTAACTTTTTTTTTTGCTGCACTGCCGTCTTTGGCGGCTATGTACTTTTAACTTTTACCTCAAATTTGCAATCTTTTTACTACATAAATTTCTTCTTTTTTGCAGACTTGTGAATTTGCTTCTTTATGTTTTGCTTGAAATTCACTTTACCTCAGCGAGTTTGTTTTATATTTTATCCAATTCTTCATAAAATGTCTCTCCTTTTATATCTTCTTCAATTTTGTCATCACCACCTCTCCCGCTACTAAAGTTGTAAACTCTTCGAAATTGCTTTGGAAATTTACGAAAGTTTACGTTAAGCATAAGTGCGTTGTTGCTGTAGACTCGGACAGGGGTTGACATTTTTTGGTATGTAT
This sequence comes from Rhagoletis zephyria, assembly GCF_001687245.7. Lineage (NCBI taxonomy): Eukaryota > Metazoa > Arthropoda > Insecta > Diptera > Tephritidae > Rhagoletis > Rhagoletis zephyria. The sequence goes on from NW_016168893.1 coordinate 13,010, forward strand.
ATTTTATTATATACATATGTACAATTTCTTTTAATAAAATGGAGTATGTATGTAGTATATAAACATTTATGAGCCCATTGTTTGAGTAAAAGTGTCAAGGTATCAAAAAGTTTGCGTAATGACTATTAAAACGTATTTTTCGTTTACTTTTGGCAGTTCAATTGTTGCTTTTTTATGAGTCATTTGTGATGGGTGAATTATGTGCAACATGTTGCTAAACAGGTGATGCCATAAAATGCGTTTTAATATTACGATATGATTAAGATCAAATTTAAGTTATGAAAGAAAATAAAATAATTTTTCATAAGCTGTTGGAAAGTTCAGCTACATAAGTAAGAAATATTTTGCTGGATAAAAAAGATGCGAAAAAGGATGTGCGTGTGCTTAGCGCTCAATAAGCTATAACGTGAAAAAGTTTCAATGAATTTAAGGCAAATTTACGAAATTTTTTACACTTTTATGAATATATTTATCGTTTTAATTATTATCGATAATTATCGAATTTGCTGTAATGCGTTTTTTATAATATATCTGATACTTTTATCGATGCGTTTATCGATATTTTTGACAATGTTATCGATAAATTTTTCTATATTATCAACATCGTTGTTTTTATATTTCTATCAGCATCACTACTGATATTAATAGTGATTTGTTACCAAAATATTTTTCTGTGTTTTATATATAACATTATGCTTATTTTTGTGACGTAAATAAACGTCAAAATCTGTAGCGATAAGGTTTTCGATATAGTTATCTATACATTTACCAATACATTATATTTTAATAATTTTTTGTCAATTAACTTGTCAAGAAACATTACAAACAAGTTTTTTCTTTTAGAATTCGGCCCTCCCCAATACACATAAAAATCCATTTGCCTGCCATAGGTAGCGATAAAAACTTGAGGTCCTTCCGTTTTGTGTGACAGCATCAAGACGTAGTTCACAAATTGGAGTAGATTGGCCAAAAACTTTACTAAAATTTGTACGCCGAAGACATATATATATTTATTTTAGTTAGTAAAATAGTTTTCGTTATCACCGTTACTATTAATCGACAGGGTTATCGATAACCTTTTTTTATCAACATCTGAAATCTTTTACAAATTGTTATTGCTCTTATTATTGACGATATAATTTTTTCCTATAATATTTCAAAAACATTTTCAAACCCGTTATCAGTCTCGTTATCGATATTATTACCAAAACTACTTTCGTCTTGTAGCGAGCATGTTATCGATTTATTTTTTATTCAATATTATTACTGTTATATTTATATACACACATATCAACTTTCGATATAAATTATAGACACTGTTATCGATATAATTTTTCGATAGCACTTTCGTTTTTTCGTTTTTGTTTTCTATCGATGTAATTAATACATTCTTATATATTTTTTGTGTATTTCCTTATTGATATATTTATCGAAAATATTTAACGCATATTCTCGATACTATTTCCGATAACGCAGTGAGTATGCAATAAGATCAAAATTTTTTTACAATCTTAAATACTTCGTTTACAAAATATAATAAAGAAAGAAAACTCAAGAGCCTGAAAGAGCCTCTTTGCTTAGGAAATGTGGTTTTAGTGGAGGTTCTATCAACAATGAAACCAACATTTACTGGCCTAAATCTATGCTTTTCATTTCACCACAGCCTTTTTTTTATATATTTGTCAAAAAGTTTCTTTATTTTTCCTGCTTTTTTAAAGCTTCGTTTGGCCTTGAACTCTTGATGACACATTTTGAAAGCAGCCGCAACATGTTTGAAGGGGAATACCAGTCACTTTTTTCCAGTTGGTGGTTCGAATGTTGTTGCAAGGTGTTGCAACATGTTTGTTTTTTTTTTCTATATTTTAGCAGATTTAATTATTTCGCCCAGATTTTTTTTGTGTTCAAATTTAATTTGTCATAAATCTCAAACTACCACTTCTTTAATGTTGCTGCAACATGTTGCGACAGATTTTGTTTACCAGAGATTGGCAATTACTGCGCCCTGCTAATTGTGGTCTTTAAACTTAATTTGTCATACAACTCATACCATCCATTTTTCGAATGTTGGTGCAACATGTTGCAAAATATTTATTTGTTTCAGATTGCAGAAAATTACTTTATTTTGCTCTGAGTTTTGTTTGTTATGAAACTTACACTAGCATTACACAAAATGTTGGTGCAACATGTTGAAAAAGATATTGGCTGGCAGCAAATATCCTTGGAAAATTTCGCCCTGACGTGTTGCAAGCTATATTTTGTTTGAGATTTTGCGCTATTTTAATTCGCCTCCTGCTACCTAGAAGATTCATTTGGCTTGAAACTGATTTGGATGTTGCAGCAACATGTTGCAAAAACATTTTTCTATCGTTTTCGGTATTACCTTTATTTTACTTTAATATTTGCAGTTCTAAAGCAAGTTTTTGCTTAAAAATCACATCAACACTTTCTTTAAGTCGCTTCAACATGTTGCTTCAACCATATGCCTTTAATAAAATGTTGGTTATAGCATTTTAAGGCATACGACTTTTACCAAGCTCCAAATTTTCAGCTACTTAACTACGCACTTTTTGCAACTCCACTTCGAACTTTCGGTTCGAACAAAAAAAGCAGAAGCAACCAAAAACACTATGTGCTGTGTTCCACACTCTTCCCTTGAAATACATATCATAAAAAATGTTATAGCAGCATTACAAATGTACGCTGGCATTAACGGAGCTCCAGCGCACCAACATTTGCAACAAGTCCCTGCGAATAGCGCATAAAAGTCAATGAAAATGTGGTCACTCACACTCACACCCTCACTTACATATGTATCTATCTATTTAGTTACTTGTAGGAATGTATACATCTGTTCGTGTACAAACATATGCACAGATGCATAAACATATGATCACATATAACTTTAAATATCGATTAGTTGAAATGACTGCACGCTGCACCAGCTTAATGGCACAATTGCAGGCAATGAACTGAAAAATGATGTAAGCATATTGAATTGCAAGCGCGCGCAAACTGGGCCAAAGCGAATGGATTGCGTATGTACATACTATGTATATCTACTAAATACATACATAAATACGTGCTGAGGGTGATGCCAAGAGCCAAGAGGATGCGGAAGCGGAGTAGCAGGAGTTTGAAAGTGCGGTGGTGGAGGTGGAGGTGGAGATGGAGGTGGAGCTGGAGATGGGGGCGTATACGAAAGGCGTGCAATGTGCAACAGAACCACAAACTATTTAAGCTAGTCTCGCCACAGCAGGTGCAACAATGTATTTGCTTTCCGAATGTGTATGCGAGTGTATTTGTGTGAGTGTGTATGCACACATTTTATTGCAAGCGCGAGCATTTAACATTTGTCAGGCGTTAAATAGTAAAAAGTAACAATTTTGGTTGCATATTACTTACAGCCATATGCTTGTATGCATTCCCCCCCTAACCAAGTGTCACAACTTTGTATTTGTGTGCAGGAATAACTGTTACAATAACAAAGTGGCAAACACGTTGCCTGGATTTTACTGAAGTTATTTCGCTGTGAGCATAAAGCGTAGGGATTCAAATTGTATTTTCTGCGTTGTCAGAGCTGATATTCATGGAAGCAGAGCAACAATTTTGCATTACCCCTAAGAAAAGTGGAATAAAATGTGGAAGTAAAAGTCATTATTTAGCTCGGCAGCTTAAGCAATTCGGGGGAGTAGTCAATAATATTTATAAAACTACCGTAGGGGACAATTCATTACAAATTTGCTTTATATGTCAGCTTCATGATTTTTCATAATATCCTTTCCACTGTTAGGCATTTGATATAGCACACCTCTGATTTATTCGCAAGTTTTTTGTGGAATTTCACTAAGAAATTAAATATTCGTTTGCTCTGAAAAATTTTTGCATTTTTTTTTTTTATAAAAAACTTCTTTTTTAATATTTTTTGTTAATTGAGGTCCAACAAAAATTTAATGAGCATCAGGGTTTTACATAAAAAATTGTTGTGGATTTTTTTTCTTAAAGCAAAAGTATACGCGATACGCATTTAAGCTTTTTTAAATGTAAGTTTTGTTATTTATAACTTAAAAGAAAATTAAAATTTTATTTTTAAAAATTCTATACTTTCAAAAAATTTTGTTGTTTTTAGAATTTTTCTTATTAAAAATGTTGAGTGAAGAAAGGAAATTTTTTTTGTATTTATGCACACTTTTGTTATAATTTTTACAATGATTAAAATGATTACAGGCTTTTAAAAAAAAAATCTCAAGAAATTTACAGAATTGTTTTTAACAAAATAAATTAGTTTAATCTTTAATTAAAAAATCAGAACGTTTTGAAAATCTCCCATACAAATTGACCAGCCCTAATGTACATTGAAAACTTTTATTGAATTTAGAAAATTTTAAATAATTTCTCTTCGAAATTCAAAATTTTTGCTCGTAATATTCTCGGAAAATTTTTGTAGTCTTGTGCTATTTTTAATCGGTTTTTAAGTGTTTTCTAAACACATATTTAGGCTAAAAAAATTCTACGAATTTAAAAATTTGTGAAAACCCTTTTTTTCAAAAACTAATTTTTTCTAATACCGAGAGTACATGGAATATTCCAAAAACGTTAGAAAACTTTATTTTTTTTTAATTAAAAATTTGGGGGCTGTAAGAAAATTACAAAAAAACACTTTAAAAATTAATCATACAACACATATTTCTATAAAAGGGCAATTACGTTAGTTAATATTTGTTAAGAATCTCTTACATTCGCACAAAATTTCTGTAAATTTTCCAAAAATTTAAAAACTCTTGGAAGTTTCTTCTCCCTAAAAACCAAACTTTTTCTTAAAAAAAAAAAATCGAAGTTATTGTATTCGCTTGCAATATCGATACACTTCGATACTTTTGCCAGAAAATAACCGATTTGTTTGTCGATTAACCTATCGGAAATATTAACTATTTTTATTTATATATATCTGTATTTATCGAAGCCGTTAAAGTTATCGACATATCCATCGTTCAAGTAATGATACTATTTATTAACCGCTAAGTTTATCGATAAATTTTAAGCATTAAGCTATTGTACAAAATGGTTTTTAAATGTATTCGTGTAAAGGTTCGAAAAAGATTCTCAACTGCCATTAGGTGTCGTGTGGACACAGCCTGTCTGTATTTCTCTTTGATTAGCTCAACCGAAACCATTGAAATATTCATGTTTCATAAAAAAGTTTCGATATCGAAAGGATAATTGGGATTATAGTAGAGATATGTACACTATGGCGTATCACGAAATGTTTCCACCCAAAGTTTTCTCTCCACGTAACTGACACACACTAAATTTTTTTTCTTTCGGTGGTACGACTTAATGTACACCGGCGGTCAAAAGTGGATGAATGATGTTTTGTTTTTAATATTTACAATGTTTTTAAAGCTAAAATTT
>NW_016168894.1:0-18417 GCF_001687245.7 Rhagoletis zephyria
AACCCGAGTCATTCCGGTACGTAGAACCGGCTGTCGTGGGAATGTGAGTACCATATCGATACTTTTGGTTCGATATCGTGTCCCTATACTTACCTCTCAACGTTGTTCATTCCTTTGGACGGGGCAAGGCAAGCAATGTCTGGGGCCTTGCGACGTCTACCACAGCTGCCATGTAAAAGAACGCAAATTCGGTGTTTGATTTGTGGTGGGAGAAAGACTCCGTCGCCGGGTACTGTTGTTTACCCCGGTGGCGAGCATCTTGACACAATCCGCATCAAAGCGAGATTCTTCAACATCTCGCTCATCTGCGCCCATGCCTCGACGGAAGAGAATAATAAGGTATCCAAGGATCTCTTATATGAGCGCTTGGAGCGCACGTACGAGCGCTGCCNAGAACGCAAATTCGGTGTTTGATTTGTGGTGGGAGAAAGACTCCGTCGCCGGGTACTGTTGTTTACCCCGGTGGCGAGCATCTTGACACAATCCGCATCAAAGCGAGATTCTTCAACATCTCGCTCATCTGCGCCCATGCCTCGACGGAAGAGAATAATAAGGTATCCAAGGATCTCTTATATGAGCGCTTGGAGCGCACGTACGAGCGCTGCCCCGCCATGATATCAAAATCGTGATTGGCGACTTCCATGCCAGGGTGGACAAGGAAGGGATCTTCGGAGCCACCGTCGGAAAATTCAGCCTCCACGACAAAACGACTGCCAATGGACTGAGGCAGTCCATTACAGTACAGTACAGTCAGTACAGGGTTCAAGTATAAAAAGATCAATCAAGCTACGTGGCTGTCTCCGGATCGAAAAACGAGAAACCCAATCGATCATGTTATGATAGACGGAAGGCACGTTTCGAGCGTTTTAGACGTATGTACACTCCGAGGTCCAAACATCGACTCTTACCACTATCTTGTTGCAGCGAAGGTACGTAGCAAAAAATGTGCGCCCAAATATGCAAGGAAAGCTTAACGTCGAAAAGCTGCAATCACAACAGACAGCCAATGCATTCGCTACTCGACTCTCACACCTGCTCTCAGAGAGCACGCTTCAACAAACCGACATATGCGAGCAGTGGAACCACATTTCCCAGTCATTAAGTATCGCCGCCGAAGTAGTCGGATTTCAGTGAGCCCGACAGAACAACTGGTATGATGAGGAGTGCCAGGAAGCTGCAGAGAAAAAAAGATGCCGCCTACAGGGCCACGCTGCGATCGGGTGCAACGCGCGCTATGTGGGATCGCTATAGGGAACTCAAGAGGGAAGCGAGACGTATTGCCGTCATCAGATGAGAGCATGCCCGATGACAGGAATTTAAGTGTGCTCTGTCCAATCCACAAGAAAGGCGACCCCGCCATTCGCACCAACTATCGCGGGATCAGCCTTCTAAGCATAGGTTATAAGGTCTTATCGAATGTATTGGGCGAAAGACTGAAGCCCGCCTTGGACCTTATCAGTGTGGCTTTAGACCTCCATTGACCAGATATCCACAATACGCCAAATCTTGGAAAAGACCCTCGAGAAAAGGATCGACACTCACCACTTATTAGTCGACTTTAAAGCCGCTTTCGACAGCACTAAAAGGAGTTGCCTATATGCCGCTATGTATGAATTTAGCATCCCCGCCAAACTGATAAGGCTGTGTAAAATGACGTTGAGCAATACCACCAGCTCCGTCAGAAGACCTCTCCGGGTCGTTCGCCACAAAACGGGGTCAAGGATGACATGGTAAGAAACTCATTTTCCTTCCGAGAATCTAACTTAAAACTCATTTTCTGACTTGGCAGCACTGTCAAATAAAGTTGGACGGAGTAGCTGACAAGCAAAATAGCGAGCTGCCACTAGATACGCACAAAACGCACCAATACAATTTCAATCGGCAAAATAAAAACAAAATCAGTATTAACACCGATAATAATGTCAGCATGGAAATCCAACGCAGCATCGCTCTAGCCAACAAGTGCTACTTTGGAATGAGTAGGAAATTCAGGAGTAAAGTCCTCTCTCGACGTACGAAAACCACACCTTATAAGTAACCTGCACCTGTGCTGGTATATGGCGCAGAAGCATGGACAATGACAACAACCGATGAGGCGGCTCTTGCAGTATTCGAGAGAAAGATTTTGTGAAAGATTTACCGGCCTTTACAAGCTGTATGAGCTTTACAACGACATGGAAATAGTGCAGGGAATTAAAATACAGCGCCTCCGCTGGATTGGCCATGTCGTTCGAATGGACACCGACGTTCCAGCACGGAAAGTATTCAACTCGGAGCCCGCTGCTGGTAGAAGAGGAAGAGGGAGGCCCCCACTGCGATGGAATGACCAGGTGGAGAAGGACTTGGCTTCACTTGGCATTTCAAATAGGCGTCAGATGGCACAAAAGAGAAAGGACTGGCGTACTTTGTTGAACTCGGCTAAAATCGCCAAGAATAATCAAGCAAACAGTTACGATCTTGTGTAAATAGAAATATTGACAGTTTAATAATGGTTCAGATAAATAATTGGCTTGTTTAAGTGGATTGTCACCCTGGTGACAAGCAATTAGAAAGTTTACATTTTTGATTCCACAACTGGTGCAACCTACATCCATTTGGCACCTGTAATGAATTTCAATACGTCATACAAAGATAGGCAGCTGCACACTTATAGGCCAGCTCTCTCCTATAGAACTCCACTAGTTGAGACCTAACACAGGTAGAAGAGAGTGCCCTAAAGGCCGCTTGGCTAGAGCATTGCCAATTTTGGTGCTTTCGTACCAAAACTGTTACATTGAAAATGATTTGGTAAGCTGGTACGTTGATTTTGATTTTGGTACTTTTCCTTAAAACAATATTAATTATTCCCATCCATACTCTTGATTTTTCTATATTCTGTATTTATTCGTCTATTAAAAATCCAATAATTTGACCCTTCTTTGTATGATGATGGAAATTTCCATCGTAACATTTAGGGAATAAAAAATTGTACTCAAAAGAAGTGTACTGTAAATTTATTTTTTTTCTTACTAAGAGAGATGTTGGCAGAGTAAGACGTGTTTTAGTGGTGCTCTTAAGTATTTGTGTTTTTCCGAGTAAATAATTTAAAAATTTCTTCAAACTATTGATCTGCCGGTGTACCTGTGCGCTGTAAGTTTTTCGTGACACTGCGAACCTTTACTCACCTTATTTGGTATATTCCTGCTTAGTTAAGTAAACAAACGAACAAGAAGCCAACAAGCATGTCAATAACACGCAAAAACTCAGCGAGAAAACCGGCAACCCCACCTAAAACTCCTCTCACACCAGCATCAGCTGCATTTGAGCGGATGGAGAAGAAACTGGAGGTGCAGAGGGACGCAATCAGCGTTGCCACTTGAGAATATTTTAAGGTACTAAAAAGCCTACCAAATCAGTTAGCAAACTACCAAAAAATTGTTTATCAAGATTATCAGATTTTATTAAATTTACAGGTTTTGCAGATTAACAGTAGGTATAAATTAAAATACCAAATAATATGGTTTACTGTGCTACAGTTGGTTATCCATTCATGCAATTCGGGCGTTTAAATAAATTAATTAACGTATCGTATAAAAAACAGTTATAAGCATTGTATATAGTTTTGATATTAATTCAATTCATATCAAACATTTTGATGTATAAAACAACAAATTCAGACATTTTATGCGTTTAAATAAAAGTTAGGTTGTTCACACTTGCTTGGTTATCAGGTTGTCTGGTTATGTGGTTATATTTTTTACTCAGTTTACAACAATAAAATACACTATAGAATAATAATTTTTAACCAGATAAATATTGTACACAAAACGTTTGTAAAAAAACGTACCGAGTATATATATATTTGAGATCAATTCAATTCATTTCAAACGCTTTTTTTTTCTTCGACAATACAATTTCAAGCATTTTATTCGTTTAAAAACAAAAAGTCTTTATATCCCCTAATTGTATACAAAGCGTTTGTAAAGAAATCATACATCTTTGAGATCTCTTTTTGTTGACCACACGTAATGTGCATCAGCCTTTTGTACTAGTTCTTTACAGTGCATAATACTATTTATTGTACTGATGTTTAGTTTATTTCTGAGTTTGGTTTTTGGGCGCAGGCGAGTTTTCATCACCACGAGAATTTTCAGTATTTGGTAATTGACACATATGTATATGCCTACTTAGGGCCGTTTTCTAATGTAAGCAGTAAAGTTGCCTTTACTAACAGGGCAGATAAATTCTTCCTCACTTTAAAGTGTTTTGGTTTTCTTATCTTACCGATAAAAATAAATTTGTTATTCCGTAGAGTGAGACTTCACTACATATCCGAGAGTGAAACTTCACTACATTCGTCATAAAATTTCAAAGAGGTTGACAATGCAACATAAGCAAATATAGAGCAAGAGCAACTGTTAGCAAAAGCCAAAACCTTGGTTGAAATATCTACTATATCTGACTCATGAACCAAAATCAAACCAAAATTTAAAGTTGGGTACAAATTTTTAAAGGTTGCATCGGGTGAGCAACAATTTATCGATTCGAGAAATTAATGCGCTGATGAGAAAACGAAAACTCGTATATCGAGACGATAAAGTGGCCGGTAATCTAAAGGTAAGATGAGAAAACGGCCCTTAGTCGCAATTTTGTACCTGAACAAGTCGCCGTTATTATTGTCCACACATACTTCGGACGGTTTAGAGGCTTTATAGATATACCTGCAAATAAACAACGATTAAAAAGTAACTAATTTAAAGTAAAATTAACTTACTTGTCCATCACTAATCTTTTCGCTTGTTTGTTAAATTCAATTGAAAAAAGGCGCGCAAATGCCAAGTTTTTGACATTTCACATCTTTCTTTCACTCTTTCTCTTGCTTGCTATTTCCTTATTTCCTTTGCTTGCTATGAATACAGGGTTACCATTCATAGATATTTTTAGAGTTACTATAAATAGTAGATAGCACTGACAGTATGCAATCTTAAGCAAACAAATTTTATTGCTCAATTTGGTTGCAATTTCACTTTTGCCTACCAAAAGCTTCATCCTACCAACCAAACTACCAAAGGATAATGAGCCTACCAATTTTGGTCCAATTGGACCAAAACGGCAACGCTGGACGCAATTATCGAGCAGTTGACAGCGGTTATGATGAGATCAGAAGAGAGAGTATTGGAGAAGATCAGTGAGCTGGCCGCCGATACGGCAAATTTAAAGCTATCCATTGCAGCTATTGACAAACGTGTGGCTGCAGTTGAGAGCACATGCACTGAAGTTCTCAATCTTCGCAATGAACTGGCTGCTGCTCAGACTCAGCTCAGCGCTCTCGAAAGCAGCGCAGTCTCCACTGACTTATTAGTCAACGGGATTCCTCAAGCAGCCGGTGAGTGTTTGCCTGAACTTTTTGCTAAGATTTGCGGTGCAACTCAGCATAAACCCCCGCCTGTGCGAGATGCTTTTCGACTAAAAAGCGTAAAAAGTAATGGGAAAAAAAGCAGTGGAAACTGTCCCATTGTTGTAAAGTTGTTCTCTTCACATGATCGAAATCAGCTCATGAAATCTATTGCGGTCTTCTGCAGATCCAAAAAGAGATCGCTTGCACTCTCTGATGTTGAGTTGGCGGGCTATGGGTCAATATTTGTACATGAGAGTTTGCCGAAAAAATTGTGAGATGTGATGTCGTATGCTTCAGAGCTCAGGCGGAAGAAACAACTGGCGTCAGTGTTCTCTATACGAGGGAAAATTTTTGTGCGACAAAAACCAAATGAAGAGCCCATACTGGTGAGCAGCAGAGCCGAAATTAACGCTCTTTTCAACAGTACGCGGAAGTAAAAATGTATGTGTATCGAATGCTCACCGAAAATGTGTACGTTCTATTTTATTTAGTTTTTACTAGCCTAGAAGTTAAGTTATATTTATGTTCTTTTCTCTTTTTCGCTGTACCAAATTCTCTTTGTTTAATATTTCCTTATATCTTGTTTCTATATGTAAACTTTGACTCTTCTAATTTTATTCTGTTTCCAAATTTACTCAGGTTTATAGCAATCGTTAACATTTGTGCGTGAAAGTTCTTCTGTGCATTATATGCCTTTGGTGTTGCCTTTGTCCATCTCAATGTTATGAACTTAAACCCCTATAGGAAATCCGCCTCCTGCATTGACGAAAACCACAAGATTTTAATTGATATTTTGTGTAAGCAATATAATGGCCTTAAAGTGGTGCACTTCAATGCAAGAAGCCTTAGCGGTGACAAACTTGATTATATTAGGGATATTTTTGGGAAATCTGACGTTGATGTTATTTGCGTCTCGGAAACGTGGTTTAATCCTGACATCTCCGACTTCTACTACTGTATTCCAAACTTTAATCTTATCAGAGCCGATAGAACAAAAAGAAAAGGAGGAGGTGTTGCAATCTACTGCAGGTCTACCCTAAAATTTTGGGTTTTAGCAGAATCAAACAACTGTGATACGGAATTTATTATTGCCGAAATTTCTGAGAGTGTGACTAAAATATTAGTGTCCTGTGTGTATAACCCTCATAGATGTTACTTGTTAGATTCGTTTTTTTCTGAGCTATCTGTGTTTTTAATAGAGTATGAACGTTTTGTTGTATGTGGTGATTTCAATGTTAATCTGTTGTTAAACGACTCATATGCCAATAAGCTACTTGACCACGTGGCCGCAGCAGGCCTTGCTGTAGTCAACAAACTCGTACCAACAAGATACGNAATTCGAATCCAAGTTTGTTGGACCTTGTTATCACGTCTAGTCTTGACCATGTCATTAAAGTCGATCAAATAAGTTTTATATCTGATCATTATCTAATATTTTGTGCATTTGATTTGTCGTTTAATTGTCCTGCTAATCCTGTTAGTTTTATGTATCGTGATTTGAAGTCTGTAAAAGTTAATAATCTGTCTGCTGATCTGTCAAATGTTAACTGGGATGAATGTTGGTTTGTTGAGACTGTAGATGCGAAACTTGACTTTTTAAATAATACTTTGACTAAATTATTTGATGTCCATGTCCCTCTACGTATTGTTCGTGCTATGAAAAGCTCTTGCCCGTGGTACAATAGCAAAGTCAGAGCAGCTATATTAACTCGTAACAGGTTATACTCAAAATGGAAACGAACCAAGACTGACTTTGCTTGGTCACAATACAAAATTGCTCGGAACAATGCTACTACAGTTATAAGACAAGCTAAGCGGTTATATTGTAGCTCTAAGTTGAACGCTTCACTGCCTTCCAAAGATCTATGGCGCAATTTAAAACATCTTAATGTGCTTGGAAAACTTAAGACTGAGTGTAATATCGATCCAAACGTACTTAATGCCTATTTTGGTAGTGCCAGTAAAAGCTGTGATAGTCCTGTAGTTAATAATTTAAATGAAAATTTTACACTAAACGAAACGTTTCAATTCAACGGAGTGACTGAATTTGAAGTTATGAAATCCATTATGAGCATCAAATCTAATGCTGTTGGCGAGGATGGGATATCCCTGCAGTTTGGGAAACGTGTGCTGCCATTTATTCTAGGAACTCTAACACATATCGTTAATCACTGCTTTACGACTTCGTGTTTTCCAACGGAATGGAAAAAAGCGGTTATCATTCCTGTCGCCAAAAAGAATATTGCCACAAAACCCAGTGATTATAGGCCAATAAGCATTTTGTCAGTGTTTTCGAAAGTGTGCGAGTCTATGATGGCAGCGCAAATTTCCTCCTTTATCCAAGGAAACAACCTTTTATCCTCATTGCAATCAGGATTTAAACCCAAGCATAGCTGTTCTATGGCTATGCTAAAAATACTTGACGACATAAGAATACAGTTTGACAACGGTGACTTAACCTTACTTTGCCTCCTTGATTTTTCTAAGACATTTGACTTAGTAAATCACGATATTCTTTGTGCAAACCTCAAATATTACTTTGGTTTTTCTGAAAGAGCTGTTAAGCTTATGACTAGCTACCTTGTGGGAAGAACCCAAAAGGTGAAGGGTAAAGATATCTCCTCCAAATTTCGTGTTGTTGATTCCGGTGTGCCGCAAGGCGCCGTGCTTGGTCCCCTTTTGTTTAGTCTTTTTGTCAATGATGTATTTTCTGTGTGTCAGTATGTTAATGTCCATGCCTATGCTGACGACAATCAATTGTATTTGTCTAGCCGTGTCGGTCTTGTTGAGGATCTGTGTTATAAAATAAATAGTGACTTGTCTGCAATTTCGCAATGGGCGCGTGATAATTTTCTTTTCATAAATGCCGCAAAGTCGTATGTGTTACCTGTTAGTAATAGTGAAGTATATGTAGAAGATATTCCAAAACTTTTTGTTGGTAATAGTGTTCTTGAATTTACTAACAAAATTCGAAATTTAGGTTTCGTCGTTAATTCTAAGTTAAGCTGCTCTGACCGAATAAATAAAGCTGTGAGTAATGTGTATTCTGTTTTACGTAGATTGAGAATGTCAGCGCCATTTACGCCTTTGGAGACTCGAAGAAAGCTGGCTATTCAACTCATTGTACCACACATAACGTACTCTGAACTTGTATATAGCAAGCTTGATTCCATTTCGCATCACAAAATTGATGTTGCGTTTAATAATGTCACGCGTTATGTTTTTGGCCTCAAAAAATTTGACCATATCTCCCTCTGGAGAAACAAAATTCTTGGATGCAGCATCTTTGAATATCTCGCAGCAAGAAACTGTATATATATGTACAAACTTATTGAATTCAAAACTCCGAAATACCTCTACGAAAAGTTAAAATTATCTAAGTCTTGCAGACACACAAATCTTATTATCCCTAAATATTCATATTTGTCTTCCTCGAGGCTGTTTTTCGTCAATGCTGTGAGACTTTGGAATTCCGTTCCTGATAGTGTTAGGTCGCCGATGGATAGGGGCAACTACGGGAGGATAATGCATGAACACTTTAATTAATGAAATAAAGTGATTGCACCTCAGCTTTTCTCTTCTCTTTACTTCTTTCTCCCTTTCTCTTTTATACTTAATTGTTAAGTTTCTTTATAGGAGTGATAATATCTATTATTTGATGTTAAGTTTTAATATTAATTTTAAGGATAAGCTTTTGTATTTAAATTTATTGTTATCACTTATTTGTTTCATGTTAGATTTAAGATTTAAATTTTGTAAATTAATGCGCGCTGATGTATTATAAAAGACTGAATTGTCTTAAAAATACAACCTCATTTTTTAGTTAAATAAATAAATAAATAAATAAATAAATATATATGCAAAGGAGTAGTAGTAATAATAAGCAATTAAGCAACCACATATGTATGTAAAAATATCTTTTTTAATAATGTTAATTGTAATTTTTATTCATAATATTGATTACTAACTATGTATATTAGGTTAACAATGCATTTTGAAAAATAAATTTTGCAAAATAAAAATAAAAAAAATTTTAAGATTTTTTATTTATTGTTTTTAATTTTATTTTGAATTCGCTGTGAAGAGAATGCAACCCTACGCCAGCTGAAGTGGGCAATGCTAGACGAGTGCAGCTATATGTTTTCCTTACGAAGTATCTGAATGAGTGCGACAGTGATGTAAGGATCACACGTACAGGGGGAAAGTGGTGACAATCTGCACACCGCCCATACAAATGTCACCAGTTTTGTCACCAGTTTTGAAGTGACTGAAACCCGCGGTTTCACCAGATTTTCACCACTTTTGGCTGGCAGGGTACTCAGTCGGGCTCTCTCATAGTTGACTGTAGTGTCAAAAAATGTAAACAAAGAAATTAACCCTTTGTTGTGCATTTACCATATTTGATAAAACTCAATGGGCCGTATGCATAAAAAATAAGCAATTGCTTTTACTTAAAATTTCATACCTTTCACTTAAATTTGTTTGAAAAAATCGAGTAAAAGGTCTGAAATTTTAAGAAAAAGCATTTGCTTTGGTTTTATGCATACAGCCCTAGATCTTTGAAATGAAAGTTTTTGCAAATAGGAAAATATTTAAAATCTCGTTAAAATCAGCTTCATTTTAGTTATTGCATTTTCGTTTTAATGCAAATGTGGAAATGCTACTTACACAGAATTACACACTAAATGAAAAACACTCATTTATAAACACCATTAAATTTATTAAAAATTACTTCCAGTTTCTTTATGTCAACAAGAAATTCTGGTTTAGGTTTTATCAGACCACCATTTGAAATTTGGTCTATCCATGTATATGAGTGGGAGATTTTCTCTTCATATTCGGTATGATAAATCCTGCACCAACAAATATAGTCACTGGCACTAAAATGGTTTTCGCGCACACGTGATGAGTCCCCTAATGAAAAACCGCAGCAAATTTTCCCACCGTTGCCGCTTCACTTGACAATTCGGAGGTTAAAAGTAACGCACAAGTTTGTTGTCCTGGCTGTTGCCAAACACAACATACCGCCCGTAATTCCTTTTAATTTTATTATGTACTAGCCTGAACCCGCGGCTCTGCTCGCGTGGTAACAGAATATGGTAGGGCACTTTTATATCTTATTTGTTAAGGAATGAAATGCAATAATAAATTTGGTAGATATGACTGCGTACCAAATCTCAAGTTCATTTGACTCCTTCTTCCGAAGTTATAGTTGATAAAAAATTCCACGCCTATGGGATGTGCCACGCCCACTTTTTTGAAATCATTTATTATAATTACGAAGTTAAGGCTGATTAAAAATTTCAGGCCTATGGGAGGGCCACGGGCCCTTGAAAAATTGCCTATACAGCAAATAAAACCATACCTATAACCTTCCCGGGGTAAAAACAAATAAGTGTGCAAAGTTTCGTGCGATTCCGTATCGCGGTTCAAAAGTTATAAGGTAATAAACAAACAGACATTCACATTTATATATATAGATTTAAAATCAATCGCACTGCTCACAATTGAAAATTTAAATTTAAATTTTGAATAGTATATGGCATCGTACAGCTTCCTAAGTAAAAACAGTATCAGCTGATTGCCAAAAAATGCCTACAGCTGAGATCACCTGTTTTTTGGAATTTGCTCTTATCTTTTACAATTTCTTTCATTTCTATTATAATTTCTTCCATTTCTATTACAATTTATTCAAAATACACTAAGGGCCGGTTGCTCAAAGCCTGGTTGACACTAATCCCCGGTTAAACATCGTTATCGACGTTACCGACACCGTGTTATATGCATGGAGTCGAAAACGTCGATAACGATGTTAACCGGTGATTAGTGTCACCCAGGCTTTGAGCAACCGGCCCTAACAGCCGCACTCAGAAACGTTCCTTAAATTAGCTCTAACGGGCACTCAACTAATAATCGTTAAATCTGTTAATTAATGTTTCTTCTCAGGGCCGTTTTCACCATGTCTAGTTAATTCTAACTCCCAGTTAAACATCTTTATCGACGTTATCGACACCCATCATATAACATGTGATCGATAAAGCAGTTAACGTGCTTGACTGAAGGATGTACCTCCAGTTAGCGTTAACTAGACATGGTGCAAACGGCCCTCAGAGTTAAAAATGATGAAATAAAATATTTAAGTATGGCCCCAGTTGCGGCCCTTCATTTTTGTGGCATCACTCACTTTTTTCGTTCAGTTTGAAATAAAATATAAAAATAATATATCATTTTGCGCGCACTGGCTCAACAGACGCAATGGCTGAGTGAGCAGAGCACTGGCGTGCCATTCAAGAGATCCGAGTTCGAGTCCTAGGGCAGGAAATTTTTCTTTTTCCTTTTATTCTTGTTTAATTTTTATAAACTATCTTTATTGAATTTTTTTGCTTTTTTGATCTAATTTTCTTTTGATTTATAGATTTTATTGCTTTAAAAAGGAAAGCAATTTTTTTAAATTTAATTAAACTGTTTGCTAAAAGACAAACAAGACCAATAACAGGCCAATTCTGGCATCTGTCTTTCAACTCACCTCAGTCTTTCGAGAGACAAAAGTCTTTATATTTCGGCAACTATCTTGAAAGCTCTTTTCTGTATTTCGAATGAGTAATTGAAAGATGTGCTAATAGTGTTATTATATTTATCGTTTAGCAATAAGTTTTCTAAAAACTAAACGAAATGAAAAAAATATCTTTTTAAAACAGGAAAAACTAAAAATTTGAGAAGCTGAAAGTAAAAGAAAAATTATGAATCAAAAAAAAATCCAAACGTTAAATAAAAAAAAAAAATATGAATTTTTTTCGGCAATAAAACTTAAAAAAATTTTATTTAAAAGAATTCCTTGCCGAGGATTGAACTCGGATCTCCTGAATAACACGAAAGTGCTCTGCTCACTGGGCCATTGCTACTATTACAGCAACGATATCGAAATTGAAATTTATTGAAAACAAACAAAAAATTTCAAAATAATTCGTTAAAAAGTTAGTAAAGGTTTTTGTTTACTTAACTTTAATGTTCATTAAATGCCGTTAACGATTCATTAATTGACTCTGGGAGGGAATTTTTTCAAATCGTTACTGAGGGATGTAACACATTGAACCAAAAACACCAATACGCTAACCAAAAACACACCTACAGCCTGCCAAGAACGGTAAGAAGAAGAGTTACTTTACTTATGAAACTATACGATGGTATAGGGTTAAGAGCGGACATTTCAGTCGCAGTTCAAAAGAGAGAAATGTCGAAATCACTTCTACTTTGTTAAAGCTCAAACAGTCAACGACGTAACGAAGACGTAGGTTGACGCAGACACGATCTACCTTATGGGATTCGCGTGTTAACGAAAACTCACCACCGCATGGCGGTGACGTTCCTTTTTCCTCCTATTCGGCTTTGTTTACTTGTACTTGAGAAATGTCAGCACTGCCGGGAATGCGTAAATTGATATTCTATAATTCTTGGGTGGCACCATCAATGCTGCCGCAACTTATGTATATATTTTAACAATTTTACATACATAACTAAAGCAAGTTTTTTATCGAAAAATTTAACATTATTAAAAAATTTACTAATTTGACGATTTCTTTTATCCTCCTATTCGGCTTTGTACGATTTTACCTGTCAGGACGATTACCGACAGGACGCCGCAATCTTTTATTCTATCATTCTTGACTTTTCAGGAGCAAATATATAAAGACAGATTAGTTTTAATGCACTGATGGACAAGTAAGAAAGCCAAATTAATTTGAAGTGCAATAAATTGCGGTTTGAGAACATACTTGAACACGTTCAAAATTTATTGGGCTACAAAACAGCATGCTCAAAAAAATTCTAAAAAATATGGTTAGTTGCTGAGAATTTCCTGACTTTTTAACATTTTAGAAATAATATTTTTATGTTATTGTTATAGTTTGAACTTTTATAAAAAATAGCAAAAAAATTTTTTTTTTTAAATATTGTATATCGCCATTGTAAAAAATTCTCTGTCTGAAAATATAATTTTTAAACCATGGTTTGGGCGTATCTAAATATTGACACTACTTCAGGGTTGCCATAGTATATTTATATTTAAAAAATAAAAGATAGAAATACCCAAGTTTTTAAAATGCCCTTAAATCGTACCCCTCCCAAAGGGGGAGGGCAGATATGGTCTCAGCCACAACAACAACAGCTTAGACAACAAAGGCCACAACAGCAACAGCAGCAAGAATCCCAACTTCGTCTGCAGCACGAAGCACCGCAAAAATCACATTTACAATTACAGACACAACAGGAAAAGCAACAGCAACAACCGGAAAAGCAAGAACAGAAACAGCAACAACAACTGTCGGCCCCAAGACCGTCACCAAATTTGTGGAGCTCACAATGCCCCACCTCGGCCAATAGTAAAAATCCAAATATCCAGGATCAAATTGAGCTGTTTCAGAAACAGTTACAATAGCAAGCCTCAAATGATAAGTCTACCTCAGGTAAGGAATGGACCACAGTAGAACCCAAAAAAGGCCCCGAGAAAGCCCAGGTAAGCCCACAAATACCAAAAAACAAGCAAAACTTGATAAGTACTGGCTAGGCGAATCCCAGGCTAAAGAAAATAGGTTTTCATCTCTTGAAATAGAATACGATGAAGACCCAAAGTCCAAAGAAAATAATCCCAAGCCCCCACCAATCTTCGTTGATAAAGCAAGCAACATTACTAACGAAGCTTTTATCTGAAACTGCTCCAAGTCTGTACGACTTAAAGCCCATAAGCAATGAGCAAGAAAAAATACAAGCAAAAACTCCCGAGGCCTACAAAACAATTGTTCAGCAACTAGAGTAAAAAAACACTGAGTTTTATATATACAAGCCAAAACAAAAAAGAAGTTTCAAAGTTATACTCAGAAATATGCACTCGTCTATTGGCACCGAAGAAATTGCTGAAGCCCTTAAAAATCTCGGCCATACCCATATTAACATTTACAACATGAAACACAGAAAGACGAAAAAACCGCTATCAATGTTCAATGTAGAACTAAAAGCAAACCCTAATAATAAGGAAATATACGATATCAAATATCTCTTCAACACAAAAATTGTATTTGAACCCCCACGCCCAAAATGCGAAATCCCGCAATGCGCTAACTGTCAACAGTAAGGACATACAAAAGCATACTGCCGTAGAAGGCCGGTATGTATTAAATGCGCTGGCCCCCACTCGTCTGCGGATTGCTCGTGCAAGACAAAATCGAACGATGTTAAATGTGCTCTGTGTGAAGGAAATCACCCAGCAAACTATAAAGGTTGCTAGTGTACAAAAATCTGCCGAAACTTAAATACCCACCATTAAGAAGAATGGAGGACAACAATCCCAAAAGTGTCAGCCAGCAGCAATCAGCTCCAATTTCACCCAATCGAGTCTAGCAACCGCCCCGAAATTTACTTTCTTACTCCCAAATGATGAAAAGTACACAAGATCCGAGTCCAAGTAACTCAATCCCTCAATCAAAAGAATCTGATGCCTCAAGCGAAATGCGAGAAATGATGATACTTCTCAACGACAAAGTCCAGCATCCCTACAATCCAATGAATATTCTCCTGTGGAATGCTAATGGCCTATCAAAACACGTACTCGATATTCTCCTAATATCTGAAACCCATTTCACCGAAAAGAGTATTTTCAAATACCGAATTACAAACTCTATCACATAATGCATCCCGATAATAGTAATATATTGTATTAATAAAAAACAATATTAAACACTTTAATATTAACTCATACTGCACAGAAGCTATCCAAGCTACTAATATAGTTGTCGAGGACTTGAAAGGCCAAATAACAATCTCAGCATGCGATCAAGTCAGAAGATTATGTTAAATACTTCAAATCTCTAGGAGCAGGTTTTTAGCTGGAGGAGACTACAACGCAAAACACCCACAGTGGGGTTCTCGCCTCATCACTCCTAAAGGCCGACAACTCTATGGCAAGATTAAATCTTCACTCAGCCTCCTCAGGCTCACCAACGTATTGGCCAACCGATACCAAAAAAATTCCAGACTTAATAGACTTTTTCGTGTTTAAAGGTATTGCAGATAATGAATCCCTGTTTCGATTTATCCTCTGACTATTCTCCCGTAATGGTCACTCTAAGCAATAACCTTGTTGACTCAAATTCTCAATGTTCCCTTCACAACAACAGAACTGACTGGAATATCTTCCAAAGCCTAACATCTTCAAAATTAAATTTGAAACACTCGCTGAAATCTAGCGAAGATATCATTGCAGCTGTTGAACACTTCAATAACTGCATCCAACAAGCTGCTTGGAGACCAACACCCATTCTAAGCAAATCACAGTGTACAAGAATCTCTTCCCTTGTAAAAGATAAACTGGCCAGGCTAGAAAGAAGTGGCAGCCAGTGTTGCCGCGCCGTCCCAAGAAAATGTATCACCGACCAAGGCAAAAATGTATCCAAATGTATCCAATTTTCCTTTTTTACGTATCCATCTCATAATTTGTAAGAAAACCAAACATTTTGAAGAAAAAGACATAATTTAACCCATCCTAAAGACTTGGAATACGTGTATATATATTTTTATATTTCATAGAATCAAATATTTGTAATTTCAATTTATAAATTACATCTTTTATACATAAGTATTTTGCAAAGTAAGTATAACAAGTAAGAAAGTCTAAGTTCGGGTGGAGCCGAACATTAAATACCCGGCGCAAGTATTAAATATATGTTTTTTCACCTTTCCGAAAGCTACCGCTAGATGGTAAGCCGGGGTGTATAAATTTTGAGTAAATTAGCGTCCTTAAATTTCGAAATATTGCAGTTTCAAGCATTTCTGAAATTTACCGTTATATGAAAAGCGGCCGTAATTTTAGTCCGATTTCAATAATTTTCAACATTTTGCTTTTACGTGGCAAGCACAATAACCATACCGAGTTTGATACAAAGTTGTGGAACGGTTACCGAGATACAGATATGTGATCATAAGTGGGCGGTGCCACACCCATTTTCCAAAATTTAACCATAAACGTATTTCTTGGTGTTTAAGTGACTTGCGCTCACTTAAAGTTCTTACGTGACTTGCGTTNAGTTGTGGAACGGTTACCGAGATACAGATATGTGATCATAAGTGGGCGGTGCCACACCCATTTTCCAAAATTTAACCATAAACGTATTTCTTGGTGTTTAAGTGACTTGCGCTCACTTAAAGTTCTTACGTGACTTGCGTTCTTAAATTCCTTGCGTAAATGCATCCCTGCAGGACTTCCACACTACAAGCATCCCTGCTGTAGTTGGAAGTTCGAAAAATTGAATTTGCCTTCCAGTGTTACCAGGCGACCCACTGAATTCGCGTTCCAGTGTGGCCTATAAATGTAACATCCGCCTTATCATCCTGCTTTTTACTTTTTCAACCGGAGAACAGAGCGCACGCAAGCAACGTGGCAATTCGATACACCCTATTTTCATAAAGTCAACGTGGGACCTTGGCACATCTATTTTATATCCTCACATCGTGGGAATCACCAGATCTATTTTATATCCTCACATCGTGGGAATCACCAGATCTCATTACCACTCATCAACATTCATAAGTATAACATCCATTTCATACAATGATTGATTTTCATTTAAACACATATATGTATATATGTAAATACAAATTCCCATTGTACTGATAATATTTTTCTCATTGAAATATCTAACGTTAACGCCTAATGTCATATCATGAATTTCCTCTGGAATTATATAAACTTAAAATAAGTCATACAGTCCACTTACATAAATTTCTCATTCATTCCAAAATTGTTACTTACATACATAAATTGCTCATTCATTTGCAAAGTGTTACTTTAAATCTAATTTTCATTCTCTCAACAATTATCAATTATATAAATTTTCATCAAACTTTAAAACTAGTTAGTAAGCATATTTGTTAAATAAAACCTGAATTGAAAACGAATTCACATAACTCGCCTCATTTCGCAACATGGTCCTTGCGAGCCAAATGTGAATCAACAAGTGGCAACTCAACTTCGAAAATCAAGTTCGAAAGAACAATAGTCCCCTGGCCACACTGCCTGCGACTGTCATTTTTACATTTGCGTTCCTTTTCAAATTAGACAGCACAGCGTAAGGCAGCAACTTCAGAGCAGCGATATTTGCAGCAGAAAATATTTAAGCGTTGTCCACATAAAAGGTAAATTTAAATTAAAAAAAAAAACCAAAGCGGAGTTATATTTGCGCAACAGCAAATTAAGCACCAGTGTTTTCTTGGTGCGCGTAAAATTGTGCTGAAAACTGCCGCTGCCCACCGTGGGACTCAGGTTTTTGCAACCCACCGAGGGATCCAAAAGCAACCAGGAGGCGCTTAACACCAGCAATCAGCAGTGCCCACCGCGGGACTAAGCATTTTGACCGTCGTCGAGGGAGCACCATATTTCCGCCACAAAAACAACAGAAGCATATTGCAAGGGACTCCCGTGCTCAGCATTTTTTATCAAAGGAAGTATGAGCCGAACCAAACAGCGCATGTACATACATTTTCACCGTTATTCGATAACGGCATTCATATATAAGTGTGTATATATGTATATGCATATACATACATACGTGCATGCTTCTTAACGATTTGCAGATCGTACTCGCTGGTTTAACTCGCTAGCAAAACATTGCTTTATGTATGTACATCAGACATCTGCAGCGGGTGCATGATTTTCGTGTATACTCGATCATCTAACAAAACCCGTTTTGCATCGTTCTCTGTATACGAGCAGAAGTATTGTTCGTTATCGACTGAGCTCAAGACGAACATGTTGGCCACAACACCCGATTGCTTTTCATACATACTTGATTGGGTTCGGGTGCTTTGCAGCTCAATATACCCGGGTGTCCGAGTTTCAACCCGAGTGTGCACAAAATTTTCTTGATTGGCTTATGACGTTTTTGTTTCTACAAAAAATGTTGCCTTCTCATCGCGGTGTTCTTAGTTTTTGTGCGTAGAGGGTAAAGAGAAGGTTGAATTTTTCGGTAGTTTGTTTAAGTGTACATTTAACC
>NW_016168895.1:0-18416 GCF_001687245.7 Rhagoletis zephyria
AAAAAAACATCTTTTCATTAACATCTTTTATAAATTAACAAAAATATAAATAAAATCTTTTCAACAACTTTATTGAGCTTGAGGCCATTTCTAGTGAAAAGGTGATTTTCTTTGCATTTGATGATTTTTATATCTCAGCCCAAGTATGTATATATGTAGGTGGGGGTAGATACGCCCGGTGCTTTCTCACAGAGTAAAATATTTAAGAAAAGTTCCCTAACTTCGACAATTTTTATTTGAAAATAAATTTAATTTTAGATAGTACTACATATTTTGAACTTATGAAAATAAGTGATGGTCAAAATTAAAAAAAAAAAAACTGAGAAAATTATTTCTTTATTTGCCCGATGAATACTCCCAGCAATCTAAGTCTAACAACAGATTATTTTACATTATTTTAAAGGCCTATGACCTCTAAATGATTTTTAAAAAATCTGTAAAAATCGGCAATAAAAGGAAGGAAATTCGGGGGTAGTGTCTTGAAATTTAAAAAAAAAATAAAAATTTCGATGGGCAACCTAATGTACCGTACCGCAAAAAAAATTTGCCATACACCCCTGTTTGCAAGACAATTTCGTATTTTTTTTTTCTTTTTTTACGAACGATACTTACAGTCGGATTTTAAAGTGCGATATATCGAGGTTTTTGTTCGAGGAACCAATTTTTGGTTCCAAAGCTCATTGACCTCACGTACATATGTACCCCGTTTTAGCACTAAACCGCCAGATCACAGTTCTTGCCACCCTAATGTGTATATGCATGTACGAATAGTTATTAAGCAATATATTCAAAATGACTAAAATAATCCTTTAAGACATGTACATATGTATCTCTGTCCGTCCGCCCTAGTTACATAGTCTGTTGAGAAAAAAAAAACTGTTTGACAAATTACCTAAATTTTATCAGTGCCAAATAAAATATCACGTCAAAATTACAAGCATGTCCAAGATTTCTGACTGATAAAGAGTAAAATATTCAAACAAGTTGCTTTGATTTCTGGACAAGCTACATACATCCGCCTCGAAGTGTGGCATGCCACAGTAGGCAAATGCTATAAATTAGTTTTTATTGAAAGTAAACGACTTCGATTGACGCTGCTGTAGACATAAGCGGGTGCATAGGCAAACCATAAGGAAAACTACATAAGTAAAAAACAAAAAAAAATTAAAACACTAAAATATAAGCGGAAATCATTGAAGCCAACGGGTGTACGTGTGTGTGTATTCGAAATTGCGAAAATTGACTGCATTGAGAAAAAAAAATAAAAATTTTGGATCACAAACCAACGCCGACAAATTGTTTAGCCGTCAGTGGTTAAACAGACAATTTGAAGGAGTGTGCCATGTGAGCATGCGCACCAACAACTGGGAATATGAGTTCAAGCATATGAGTCTGATTTCATGCGCTAACATATGTACATACATACTTGTGTACATATTTATAAATTTATAGCATCTGATTTGGAGTGTCAATTGAAGTGGGTTCATAAATACATATATGTAAGTACGTACATTGGGGTGTACCACTCTATATACAAAAAAAAATTTAAAATATTTTTCCATCGGTATTATAAAATTTATTATAAGTATTTTAAGACTTTAGCCAAAATATTTCGGAAAAAAATATTAAGATTTCGTGATTTCCACAAATCGAATTTTTTTTTAAATTTTTTTTTTAACAATCACCTATATAAAAATTTTAAAAACCAAAATAATGAGGTATGCGGAGGTATTTTCTAAATCTAAATATTTTTCCGAAAAATTTATAATTTTTTTTTATGGCAAGTGATGCATCCGAATGTATGTGCGTATGTGTGTGTATACACTTTTTTATTTAAACAAATAGCTTGCTTTGATTATACGAGCTCGTATAGCCCAGCCTGACCCACTCCTTAAGTGGAGCGACAAACGCTATTGAGCCGTAAGCCAATCAACAAATAAAGATAAAAAGAAATATTGAATGACTACCAAAAATGGAACTATTTTCATGGTGTGGGCGTTTATTTATCTGCTTTGTCAAAATTATACAATTTGTATCAATTGTACAAAAAAGCTTTCAAAAAAATATTGCTGAATAATTGAACTGCTGCTGCGGGTGGCAAAAATGAGAACAAGTTACGCACCTTTCATAAAAATTTAAGTGCATTTGTCTTTGGAATAAAAAGATAACCTGGAGGAAAATCATCTGGTGTTAAATATAATTTCGAGTTCAAAATACAATTTAAAGTTCTCATGCGGAGGTTTGAGTTCGCCTGGAAGAAATGTGGCGCAAGGTATGCACCGGGTGCCAGAGATCTATTGTACCATCTACTCTTCACAACACGTCTTCTTAGCCTAAAACGCTCGGAATGTTCTTCAGAATTTTGGGGTGTAGGGAGTGAATCGGTTCAATTTGTGACAACATTAAGTCTACACCCGATTCACAACTTCTGCAGAAGGCGTCACACTTAACAAGTTTATGCGATGGTGTCACCTTAGTCGTGTCGAAAAGCCGACAAAGATGATTTGACCATATCCGCAGCGCTTATTCAGTTCTGTATGTACATATATGCTCTTTTAGTCTGCAGTGTTCTGTAAAGATAGCCGTTAGTATTCAAAGTGTCTCTTCATGTTTTGTATGGCGCAGCACTACTGAACTTTGCCTATTACGTTCTCTCATTGAGTCTCTCTTCCTCCTGAGCTCTAACTCATAGTATTGGGATCCAGGACGAGAAAGGGTTCGGAGCAGATTAGATAATTTCCATCTAGCTGGAACTCATTGGAACTACCAAGTTATTTAAGGTTCTCAATGCAGTCCAGGACCTATGATGAGAGAACATCACTCAGGATGGCTATTCTGGATTCTGAGTCCGAAGATCCTTTGCGCCTATTCCGTATGTGTACCAATGCAGCATGCCAGCGTGCAGGAGTCTCCCAAAGGAGGAGATGTTCCAGTTAGCTTTGATGCACAAGTCTCTTTTCAAAAACTATAGTTTTCCCCATCTCGTTTCATGGAAGTAGAGCTAGCGGCATCGAATACCCTACCTTCTCTATATTGTTATTGGTATGTACATAATTCAGCCGAATGCAGCTCTAACCTAATTTGGTCCAGCATAGTGGAGACAAATCTAGATCTGTTGACTTATATTGAAAGAAAGATTTCAACGGTCAAATAAGTTTGGAGGAGTCCAAAGATATTCTACCTAAGTATTAATGGTAGAAGCGCCAATGTTGGCTAAATCTGCCACATCCTGATTCAATTGAAAAACAGCATTTAGCAATATCTCCAGTGATTCTTAGCCATTTTAAGTCCAGTCAGCGACATCCTTTTTGATAAGCCCCTAGGTTAAAAGGTCCACGGATAGGACCTTTCTTAGTCTTGCAGTCTCGCTAGAGCTCTCAATACCCCTACATATGTAACTCCTAAAACCAGTTGCTCTTTCCATTATGCCTAGCTTTGTTGTAGGTCCTCAGTGGATCTTTGTAATCGTGCGGACATCCGATGCGTGCCCATATTTCGTATTTTCTACAGGGTAGGTATGAATGTACAAAAAATCGCAAGTATTGAAATATTTGCATATGCGGCCTTTACGTTGTCGTTATTTTTTTTTTTAATTTTTTTTTGCATTAAATTATATACCCGCTGCTCCATATTTTAGCTTGCATCTGCGGTTTTCTTCTTTCGTCACTGAACAGTTGATTTGCGCAATTTTGGATTTGTGGCTGAAAATATTGGCGAATATCGCATTTTAATTGCAAATTGCACGCAAAAACAATAACAAACGTAAAAATTAAAGCAGCAACCGAAAAGAAAACAATCAACAGTGCATGCGAAAAAAAACAGCACCCGCATGAAAAAAAAGACACAAAAACGAAATGGGTGCAACTGCAGCTGCAAAACTTATGTCCAATGTACTACTAAAGTTGCTGGTTTTGCCGTCGCCACAGCCTGGTCGAGGGACAATGCAGCCCAGTCAGCAGCGAATTTTGCTGCAATTGTAATTTTCATATTTTCTTCCTTTCCATTAAATTTTCATTTTTGGTTATTTTTCGCGTGTGCTTTTATTTTGGCCATTCGCCAAGTAGTGTTCCATTGTTGATGCTAATCGCATATGCACATGTTTAATTCATACTCGTATAAGCAGTTTTATCTGTTTTCTAAATTTCACCAAAATATTTCAATTGCGCACTTAAAGTGCTTAACTACATATGCGTACGTACATATATATGTACATACATACATACTTATGTACATACAGTGACTCAAACGAGTGACCAGGTGTTGATTTTTTCTTTAATTTCAAAATATTTTTCAAGCTAAATTTTTTTGTTATTTTACTATAAAAATATTGTCCAAACTTTAACAAAACTATTTAATCTGAGTCTTTAGAACACTTTTGGGTATTCAGTTTTATAGCCCATACAATTTCAGTCTATCGCCAAAAAAATCGCGTTGATTTTTAATAATTTTTTTTTGGTGACTGCTTCTGCATTTATTTTTTATAAACAAGTGGAAATTACAGGGACTGAAAATAATCATTATTATGACGGATTTTTATTTTAAAATCATTGCTAAACCGGTATTTTTTATTTATATTTTTACGATCACTTTCAATCGTTGTTTTATGATTTTTTTTGCGATAATATCATAATCGTTATTTTCAGATCATTTTTTAGATCATGCAAGATTTAAATCGCTTATAGAAACGCAGTCAATATTATAATGGTTAAAAATTATCGAAACAAATACAAATTTCAAAATAACGCTTATTCCGATTATTATTTCGAATATGAACGAAATAATCAAAATAACAAAATAACTATTAAATTATGATTTTTATTATAAAAATCATAACGGTTACGGTACCTGGTAATTTGTAAAAACTGGCGTAGATTTTTTGAAATTTTGTTCAATTTCATAAGAAATTCGTGCATATATGGAAAAAGGTGCAAAAATCCGTCAGCAAAAAAAAATATCAAAAATCAATGCGAGTTTTAGCCGCTCAAACTTGCACTTCATTATACTAAAATTTTATGGGCATACTCAAGAATCTTCTAAAAATTCATATTAAAATCTTTGAAATTTTTATACAAATTTTTTAAATTTTGCATAAAGTTCGATTTGCGATATTTTTTTATTATTTATTATTTTAGTTTTTTTTACCAAAAACAAACATTGCGAATATTAAAAAAAAAAATCAACACATGATCATTGGTTTGAGTTACTGTATATGTGGCATAAACGGCTGACTTGCATTTGCTGTTGAAAACTTGAATTGTTTAAGATTCTATTATACGGCGCTTTATTAATGTTGTTTTATATTTCTACAAACAATTCTGTGTGTTAACACTCATTAACAGCTGTTCATTATTTGAGGGGGAATTTGTTTATCACACTATTACTACAACAATGATGAATGCGATTTCGAAAAACCTGGATAATTTAATAAGTTACGAATGATGTATTTTGAAGCCGGCAAAGGTCTACGTCATCAGTCTTTATGCGAAGACAAATCTGAGTCGGGATCACATTGTAACTTTTGATTCAACTAATAGCCACTAAAGTTGCCTTTTAATTCGCCTAATTAGAGGGAAATGACATAGCAGACAGAAAAGCCAAGGAGGTGCCGTCCACAGGGGCGTCGCCACCGGTAGAGGTATTAAAAATAATTATCGATTAGGAGCCATCTCATCAGAAAAAATTCAATTCGGTTAGCCACCTATTTGTTAAGTGATCTACAACTCAAAACAATGACAAATTATTATATATTTAAAATTATAATTGGTTAGCGTAGATACATGGAGTTACTGATCACTTTCGATGTTGAAAAAACGTATTTCCTGGTATATCATCTCTGCAAGGCCTTGAAGGAAGGTTATCAATACGTCGGAATGTATATTTTTCAACCGATTTCGATAACTCTTTTTCTGTCGGAAAGGTAGTAAAGGAATCTACTCATTGAATATCTTAACACATGGCAGCTGGCAGCGAAAACTTTCAAATGCCATTGCCTTAGTAATCGCACGCTTACATACTAACCCCGCGACCTTAATTATTCAAACGCTGAAACTGTTAATTAAACTAAATAACAAACGAGCCGAATTCTTGCGCGCCCTAACAAAATTACCAAATGCTTCCCTTGAATGTGGTACTACTACATATTTGGAGGCTTTCTCACACTAACTGACACATATGTATGTAGCATATTTACAGGCGATGAAGCGCATGGCATGGCACGTGCAAAGCAAACAAGTTGCGTGTTTTTTTTTATAGCGAACACATAATCATGTTGAGTGAATGTTCCAAAGAATTTGAAAAAAATTCAACGAACTAAATAAAAAAATATGTGGCGAAACGAGCCTTAATTTGCACTGTTGCTTGTTTGCTGAAAGGCCTACGCAGGAGCTACTTACAAATACATACATACATGTAGGTATGTATGTACTTACAATGCATATATGAGTATGGGCTATGTATGTACGTAGGCATTTCCCCCACAACCACTTGCAGTAGATATCCAAAAATTGCTGAACAGTGGGAGCCACTACCTATCTAATTTATTAAGGCTGGCATCCCACGCTGCTTGCAATAGAAATTTAAGTGAATATGTATGTATATATGTATATGGTGTGCCTGGATGATATCAGCAATTTTTAGCGCTTTCCACTGTCACCACAATGACATATTTTGGCAAACATGTTTACTTATTCATATATGTATGTAATAGGTATGTAGTATGTCCATTTCTATGTGCACACATATCTTTTTTTTGCGGCAGTATCTAATCTGACATATTTTGTTGTTAATACAAGTTGAAATTTTTACAAGCTGCTAGTGAAAAGAAACGGAATTGATCAACCAAAATGTATGTAGGCTTCCCCACCCCCACTTCATGTATACTACTTAAGTATTTATCACCTACATCATTGGCGTAGAGAGTAGAGCAGCAGCAGAGTAGATTGTGTGGCCGCTGGCTGCCACAAGTCGCGACTCACGAGGCACTTGAATGCACATTAATCATTCTGCAATGGCAAGTACAAACATTTGGCAAATGCGCAAGTATGTCTCCCGCAAGTTTTTTTGTACATTAGGCGATCTCACCCTGCCACACAAAACAAAATTGAAAATGGTTTTTTGACCGAAGCAAATAAAAAACATTTGCCTACCATCAAAAAACCTTTTTTTTTTTTGCTCAGTCGTGTGCTGGACCCTTAAAGTCTTTTTGGAAAATTTGCGGATCAGCTGTGGAGTCGTTTTAGAAAAAATGCGTCGTTAGCTTTCCTACATGGAAGCAATGTGAGGATCCAGACACTCTCTTATGAAGCCCTTAAAAACTGCGAAACCAATGGCTCCAAACCAAATGAGCTGAGAGTTCACTTGGCAAACTGCAATTATAGGCCTAAGCATAGTTGGAACTCTCGGATACATCAACTATTTATAAATATTGACATCTATAAAGCAACCAAATGTTTCCTTTAAAACTCGACAAACTTCTAAGATTTATCAAAGAGTGTGAAAAGTTTGATTCCTTATACTTTTTACTCCAGCTGTCGTTCTATGACGTAGAATGACTTTCCGTCATCTCATGCCGAATTTGGCTTAAATATAAGCCCTTTACGGCATTCTACCACAAATATGTAAACAGTAAACTTTTTTTGTGGTGCATCCTAATATAGACACATAAATGTATAATAGCTAAATATATTGAATGTGAATGCGCCTTGTGCAACACTGGAAAATGTTCAACTCTTATAAACTAAACTCTTGTTAACGCATTTGACATTTGCTGTGATCTGTTGTGCCATTTTTAATTTTCCTGCTTTGAATGAGTTGGAGCTTTTACCGCTGCAGATATGTATTTCTCAGGTGGCCACTTCTTTCTGTTGCGCTGTCAACTGTATGGAATTATTAATTAAAGAAAATTTTAAGCGTAATAAATTTCTTCCAAGTCACCACAACACACAGATTAGTTATGCTATTTTGTCAGGTGTTGGATTAAATAGTTGTGATTGGATGATTGAATTGATAGTGAGAAGAAAATGATAGTTTTCATAAGAAGTGGGGGAAGTGGAAAAATGATTGATGACAAGGAAAATAAAGAATTTCATGAGAAATATTTTATATGTATGTACATAAATGAATATTCCAAGGAGTTTATAAACTTTCACGTTGTGTTTTTATGCACTTTACACGGAAGAAATTAAATATTTTATAAGATAGTAAATTTACTATATCATTAGGTTCATGAACCATCTAACCTCTCTCAGCCTGACTGACTCCTTAAGCTTGTACTGATCGCAGGCTTTATTTTTGTAACATTAGTTGAGAGACTTCCTAGCCTTCTTTGTAAGTTCATCCTTCCACCAGGGTGTGCGATATTTCTTGCATTATCTTAGCCGGCGCGCTTTCGTAAAGACCTTTACGAAGGTTTTATTTAAGCCATTAGGCCTATTCGGAAATTAATTTTTTTGCAATAAATTCAATTTGGTTTAGCGTTGTCTTCCAATGGTAGTAGACATTTTCGCTTAGGGCTTGTAACTGACAGTCGCTGTAGAGTGTCGACTTCCTGTGGCGGAGGCGGCCTGCCAGGTATGCTGATGATATTCAGATGTTGCAGGTTAATGACGGTACTTCATGTACTCCCGAACAGCTTACTTGACCAGTCAAACATGCCGCGCTTCTTCCTTCTCCAATCTGAACAATTATTTAATCACCGTCATAACTTTTAACCTACGCTTCACAAACCGGAATTCGAACAGGAAACACGAGCTAGTCATATTTTCTAAAGTCACAAGAAGAGAACTAATACACGATATCATTTGATTATGCTATGAGTACTAAACATCCATGTGTATCCATGCATACATATGTATGTATGTCCATTCCTATGCGTTTGCATAAATAAACTTCAATAGTGTTGCCGGCGGAAAAAAAGAAAAACAAAGTGGTAAGGTGCGCATGGCAATTTTTAACGATTCAATTACAAGCGGAATAAGTAGTAGTAATTAAAAATAACCGAAAAAATACATACTTGCATACAAATGCAAATGAAAGAAAACCTGCGCCGCTGGGTGGCATTACAACACAATTCATAACTTTTTATGACGCCGCTTACTTTACAGCCAACTAATTACATATATACCAGAGGTCATAAAAGGGACATTGTTTTATTACTTAATTGGAAGTGGCGGAGAGGGTCTCTTAAAGCGTTTAAAAATTTTGTTTATTCATAGACGAAATTATATGCTCATATTTAAAGGTGAAAGTTTTTATGTCACACTTGTTGTGTTTCACTAAATTTCTACAGTAGGCAAGCATATACAGATGTATCATCTTTACGCTGGACGATGTAAAATTCGGATATTCGACTTCGAAATTATACGCGCCATAGTCACGGTGACCATTCGTACCGATTTTTAATGTTTTCTTTATTATTTTTAAAAAGAGTCTCCCTGTACTCTGACCCAAAAACAGTTTTTCTTACAAACGTGGCAGCATGACAGCATATTCGTTATCACGAAAAACATAGAATATAAGGGAGCCATAAACATAGCCAGCATCCTTACTTTCTATGATCTTTGGTTATGTTTTATTCTGTTTTTTGTTAAGTTTTGTTTTTTTTTCATGAAACGATTCTAACTTGGGTTTAGTTAAATACAAGTTCCCTCAAAAAATTTATGGATATGAAAAATGGAAGCTGTATATACAGTGGAAAAGACATAAATAGGGAAGAGACATTTTAACATTATTTGCCTATTACCCTTTCGATTATTTAATGTTTATTATTTTTTTATGAAAGTGTAGCTCGTTATTTAACAAAGACCATGCAAGTGAAAATTTCAAACGTTGTATAAAAATGAGTTCGGCAAAGTTTCATTAAAATTTTGAGCTTTTAATTAGATTTCTTAGAAACATTCCGGGTATGCAGTTTTGTAGCCTATTCAATTCAAAGTGCAAATTTCAAGTAGCTTGGACTTACCATTGATTTTTGGTCTTTTTTTTTGTGGACGGTATTGCTCATTTTCTCCATACAAAAAAATTGTCAAACATATTTTGTATGGAAGAATACGCGCAAACAAAAAAAAATGCCAAAAATTAACGCTACGTCCAAGCTACATACTTACACTTTGAATTGAATGGACATACTCGAAACAATTCTAGAAAATCTGTTTAAAATGTTTAAAATTTTTATCAGCATTTGTTAAAATCCAAAGTTTTGAAATTTTGATTTACATATTTTTTTTTAGACAGTAAGCTATATTTTCATAAAAAATTATAAAAAATGTTTAAACAAAAAAAGTACCAAAACTTGCCAAAATGTCTCTTCCCTAGTGACATTCTCGCCACTGTATACATTTTGTGTATACATTTTTACGATCATTTTTCAAGTTGTTTTCTCTTTTTTTTGTTTTAAATAAAACTAAGTATATTGAAAGATGTAATATCTTTTTATTCTTAAAACAAAATTGTATGTTCGGATTCGATGCATTACAAATGTTCCGATTTCTTGCCACAGAAATCTGGCCACCGTAGCCATAGTGCTTCCCATGCATGCAAAATTTTACATGCCACATATGGATGTGCAACAATAGATATTGAAGAATAGAAAATTCAAAGAAAATTTTTCGTTTAATTTTTTTTTTTAAGGACGGCTACACCGAGAATTTAAATGGATAACTGGAAAAACGAATGTCGCTTAAATAACTATAGTTTCAGTGTCGGCTTTCTAGGCCTTTTGGTTAATCTTCACAAAGTCATAGTTAATCTTGTTATTATTTTTGTCTACAATTCTATGCTTTCGTTGTCGAGAAGCAAAATTACCTACATTGTTGCTCCATCCGTTTGCTCCGTATTGACATAATTTAAATTGTGCGAGGATTTTCTGAGCATATTCCATTATTTAGCCTAAGTTCGATCGCGTGAACGGTGCCTCAGCTTTCGCCCTGGGTAAGAATTGGATATCTTAGGCTTCAACCACTTGCAGATGAGTTCTTTGCCTTGCACAGCGCGACGGATCTACTATCATAGCCAACAAAAGTGAAAATTAATAATTCCGTTTTTCAATCTAGGGGTCTAGGTATCTGAAAAGGTTGTTCCCTATTGGTGCCTCAAGACAAAAGTCCACTAAAATTAATTTTCCTATTCCTGTAATTCCATAACTTAACGTCTGTTTCTCATTCACACTAAGCACATTGCAAGTGCTTACTTATTTATGTATTTGGATTGTGTGTTAAAATTCTTTAGATACTTTAAGTTGGCTGTTTACTTATTTTCACTTAGCTGCCTCTCATATTTATGCATTCACGAAAGTGTTTATTTGTTTGTTTGCTTTCTCGTTGTGGGTGTCAATTATGCGTACTTGCGTGTCAATTAAAAATGCACTTTACTCTCGACGCTACAACAGCAACATCCAAAACGGCAAAAACAATAGCAACAACAGCAACAACAACAACAACAACATGATTGCAGCCACTCGATTCAATATGAAGGAGTCAAGTCAAATCAAACGCGTGCTGCGGAGCATTGCAACAGCGCAAGATATGAGAAGGAAGTAAGTGCATTGTACATAGTGTGAAGTAAACATAAACACACACACACATATATCCGCACTTAGAGAGAAAGAAATGCTTTTACACGATTTTTATGTTTATTTTGTCTGTGCAATAAAAATGTCATTACTGGAAAATTAGCTGGGTATTAGATTGTTTATGACTAAACGTTTGAGTGAGGAGGGGAGGAGCAGGGCTGTAAGAGGGAAAAGTTGGCTTACTTTTGCGGACAAAGGCGTTAGGTTAGAATGGTGGCAGAAAAACTTGTACGCCCAAGTAGCAGATAAGTGCCACTTTGATACCCCATATACCTCGCATGAATATTATAACCCAGCAATATGGTTAATAAAGTTAACTATGTTGTGGAGTTAAGTATGTTGAGGAGGCTTCGAAAATTCATATCCTCCTACTATGGCGTTCCTGCTCCTCATTAAACCTGGAAATTTTCAGAAACAAGCGCACTACTGCTGCCTGTTTTGTTTCGTTCCTGCAGCCTCTAAAGAAGCCCTTTCATCCGATTTCTGAAGGTTGTAGAGAAAGATGTCTCTGTATATGGTTCGCATTAAGAGTGAGATCGGTTCCTTGGTCGAGGCCAACCCTCTCTGGCTAACTCTTCAGCAGCTTCTTTTTCGGCGGTTTAGTGTGCTTAAAAGGGTCCTACACTCCTTGATTTTGGAGCCATCGGTGTACAGCTGATATATACAGAAGCAGATATCAAGTCCTCAGTCCTAGTCGGCTCCCGACTGCTACTTATGGCCATTATTATCTCTTTCCATATAGACAAAATAAGAAGAAATAAGCCGGTTAATAAAATTACTCCATCACCAGAATTGACTGACCGCAATCCTAACCAAGAAGAGGAGCTCCTTTTGCTTGGAAAGCTTCAGCACTCGGTTTTGATGGTAGTTCTAACAAACCAATATGGGAATGGTATGCACGGAATAAGGATAGGAATCTTAGCTGATTCCTTTTGCATTAGCTGTCAAGAGGATGATGAGGTTAAATTATCTGAACACTTTCTATTAGACCACCCAGCTTTCGTGAGGCTAAGATGGGAATATTTTGGCTCGCACTTCCGACTAACCAGCTCTCAGGCATTGAATTTAACTGCATTCGTAATTATGAAATCGGCTTTCGAAGTTTCGCCGACAAAATTAATGATATCCGTTCAGTTTTCTTGTATCTTAATTGTCCAAGTGCGTCCCTTGCCTCAGGTCAACCACTGTAACCTAATCTAATAGTCGCAGTTGCAGTTGCCCCCGGCTGCTGCTGTTTGAACAAAGTTATGAAGAGAGGTCCAAACTTTAAGCGAACCCGGAGCGCAGTTCAGCAAGTTCTTGTGACTTACTGGCATGGAGTTGCTGGCGGTTAATAAATAGGTGGAGTGCAGCACTTTTTTTGCTATATTTCTGCCACCGTAAGGCCAGCCTGCGAGGCTTAAGTTGAGCCCCACGTCCCCCTAAAAGATCTTCTGGCGGACCAAGTATTCACTCGGTACCTAGTGAAGACCATAAGTCATCGCCGTCCGATTGCATCTCGAATGTCGAACTTTAATACAAAGTATTTGAAACAAACAAAGCTATAAACTACCTGAGAAAAAGTAAATTTGCACTTTAGCTTGCAAGACAACTTAACTCATATCAGCATTGCATTTCCGCTATTTTCAGCATCACTTAGCCCACAACCCATTCTAATTGCAGTTAAATACACTAATTCTGACACCTAACATCGCTGAATAGCCGCGCCAAAGACACCGCCAAGCAATATTTCAGCGATTTCTTTTCGATATTTGACAGATAAAATGGATGAAATATGATTGGCCATGTTGGTCAAAGTAAGCAACACCGCCCAGGTCTTTGAGCTTGTATACCTGCGACGTAAGCGGCAAGCATCTTTCTACTAAATATTTATGTAGTTAGTCTATCGCCCAAATCGCTGGCGACGTACATACTTTTGGTTCAGTTGGCGATTGTACTAAGTAAGTACGGTGTACTATAGTGGAAACCGGTGGGAAAAACATAAATCATGACTACGAAACGTTTGGCTGGCAGCTGCTTTTAAGTACACAAATGCATGGCCGACCGCGACACACTCATGGACCGAGCCAGCGACCGACCGACGAAATCCGGATGCTCATGCAAGCTAATGCGGATGCGCATGCGCAAACAGTTAGTTGAGTTACTATGGAT
This sequence comes from Rhagoletis zephyria, assembly GCF_001687245.7. Taxonomy (NCBI): domain Eukaryota; kingdom Metazoa; phylum Arthropoda; class Insecta; order Diptera; family Tephritidae; genus Rhagoletis; species Rhagoletis zephyria. Next base: position 13,718 of record NW_016168895.1, read on the forward strand.
ACTCGTATGTAGGTATCATCTATTTATGTGTGTAGTTAATGCAGTTGGCGGATGCATGAAAATGTTTCGTCGGAGCTCGTGTTCAGACACTTAACGGTGTGTTTATGTGGCAGCTAAGCAGCATTGAATTTATGTGCCGGCAGTATCTGTATCTGCATATGTAGGTGTCAAATCGTGCACGTACAAATTTACATTTGCAACGCAATGTTGCATGTGTAGTAAGTCAATTCTAAACTTTTGCAACTTACGATTAATAACTCAAAGCGGTGAAGTTAATAGAGGTTTTGAAAACAACTAACTACCTTCGGTGGTCCAAAATGGGCAGTTATTTGTGAATATCTATCATAGCAGTGAGAGAGTAATGCTACTACATATGATGGTAAACTTTTTACAATTGAGCATACGCACAGAAGTCAAAATTATTGTTTTATGACTGCATCGGATGCCGTCAAAATCCCAAATGTGTGATGGCTTGGGCTGGAATCTGTGCAGGCGGCAAAACAATCCTAATTCATGTGGATCAGGGGATCAAAATTCCAAACCATTTTAGTGAACAGGAATAAATTTTGACAGGGCTCCACTCCTATATCAGAAGTTCAAGACTGGTGCAAAGAGATTTACTTGAATTTTGCCATTGCCACAGAGTGGTTATCGTACTTTCCAGGAACTGCTTCCCACAGATTACAGAGGAGGTCAGATCTTGTTCTAAGTCACACGTAAGTTGGGTGTCACTAAAGTGATCACTGCGCTGTTACAGGGATCTAACTTCGCTTTAAGCGCGTGCGATAAACTTCTTCACCGATGGATCAAAACTGGACGGCAGACCCCATCTTCTGTCGAGATCAGCACTAAGTTCAGATTCCCGGACTTCTGCAGTGTATTCCAAGCGGAAGTGGCTGATATCAAGGAGGCGGTTAATTCACTGCTCCGGAGTGCTAAAACAGGCGGGGAAGTGAGCGTATATTCTGATAGCCAAGCGATTATCAGGGCCTTGAGTTCGTTGGAGGTGCGCTCTAACTTGGTTAAGGAATGTTGGCTCTGTCTGTATTAGGCTTATTTGTGTTCCAGGTCACAGCGACATTGAGGGGAACTGTGTGACTGACGAATTGGCCAGGGAAGGTACTCGTGAAACCCCGAATAAATAGCGGCTGGGGGTGCGATTGATCGCTTGTGGTACACTCTTGGATAGATGGGCTCTCTGGGACGTGCTCGACCAAACGAGTTTTAAAACAGAGCGACTCTTCATTCTTATTTTAGAAAGCAAAATAAATACAAGCACTCAATCTGAATCGTTACGTGAACAATGAAAGCAAGGAAAACAAAAGCAAGGATACCCACGAATACAATGGAACGGTCAAGTGCAGAAGGACCTGTCAGCAACTTGCGCAACTTCGCAAAAAAAATAGCAATTGGGGAAGTTTTATGGCGTCGGCCCAAACCGACAAACCGCTGTACTGTCAAATAATAGTAGGAAACAATAGGTTATATCATCGCGTCCATTCCACAACCCTCCTTAGTGGAACCACTCACATCCAAATAAATACGACATTAAATGATCAAGTGCCTATAAATTTTAACGTTAAGCTAATGAAATATTAATTACCTGCTGCAGAAATTCACCATAGAACAAATACAAGGAGTCATGAAGGCTACAAAGGACAGCAGAAGAGTATGAAAGAAGACACTCGTACGCCATCGTTAATCCATTTAATCTGTAGGCAAATGTGTGGCGCGATGGAACAGGTATTTTTATTTACAAACCTTAAAGTTACGATATTTGAGTTTGGCGCAGGTCAAGGGATTACGCAATTGTAAATGCTACGCCCAAACGGAAGCGTCACCATGGTGAGAGGTTAGAAGTCATTAAAGGTGTGCGACTGCAGTGGAAAATCAAAGCAAAGTGCGACAATGTCAAATACGAGTACCAACACTCATTTGGAGAGAAAACTTTACATTAGCATTTGCCACACGCCAGCGCACAAGAGAATAAAAATTAAGGAAAACTAGTGAAAACAAAACACGTATGTACGCGTAGGTATTTCGTATCAAATTCCACTGAAATCAAAAAAAAAGGAATCGTGGAAAAATGTTGAAGGTGTAGCGTTGCTGGTGGATAAAAAAAATGCAGGTCATAAAATACCGGGCATTTTGTCATCTGTCTTCGTAGCCATAGAGTGCCCATATACCGTACGGATATACATATGTAATTCGTATGTGCGTATGTAGGTGGGTAAAAGGTGCAAGCAAGAGTAGCTAATCTGAGCAAGTTATGGTTGAGTTGAATGAATTATTATGAATGGAACAGCTATGCAACTGGTGGACACACATAGAAAAGAAAAGAATGGGAAAGGGTAGAAAAACTTAAGGCAGTTAGATAAATTCAAAACGATAAGCGCAGTATGGAATTGGGTGTCGCTGTTTTTAGCTAAAGTCAATTTCTTCGTGCAGAAGTCTAGGAAAATACTTGAAGTGTTGTCCTGAAGGTGACCTTAGAAGTGAGGCGATTAATAAGAACTTTAAAAGATCACAGAGATCGATTTTGGTCACAATTTCGAAGTTGCGAATGAAGTGAGTGGGAATCTGACCCCGTTTCAAACAATGACGAGACTGGAATCCTCACAGAGGGATCCAAAATTGTTATCGAAATGTTATCTGGTGCATTTTCCCAACCATTCTCATTGAAAGAGGCTTACAAACTTGCATAATGGAATTTATTCGTTAAATATTCGCCGAATTTATTTTTAAAACCTAGACACTTCTGCTAAGTGTTTGGCTCGGAAATTTTCCATTGCACAGTACCGCTGTTGGAAAAACTTTTTAAAATTTAAATGTTACTTGGACCAGGGATTGAACCCAGGTCCAATGGAGTGGTAGTACGTACCTCTAAACACTTAGCCATAGCGGCCGCCTAACAAAACCCAACCAAAGCCAAGCTAACGTTTCCAATAGTCTAAGATATATATTAGCACCGATATTTATTCGTCGAATTTCAACAGATATTTATTAAAATTTCGAACTTTTCATTCAAATTTTTTTAAAAGGTTTCACGTATACATACCTTGTATGGACGAAAATGTGTGACACCGTAAGCAATAAAAATGCCAAAAGTCAACGTTAAGTGCTAGCATACATACATACATATTTCAAACTTGCACTTTACTGCACTCAATTTTAATGAGCTACAAAACTGCATATCAACATTTTTTTCTAGGCATAAAATGGCAAAAATTACAAAATTGGGCATTAAAAAATAATCGCGTCATTACGTCAAAAAACTAGTCATTAAGTTCATTTCCACATGGCATTTTTTTTAAATGGCATAGATTTTTTATCATTTCAATGCCTAGTGGAAATTCGGTATAAAAGTTCTGATTAAAAATTTTTACGGAATTTCGTCCAGTTTTCATAATTTTTGAGTAATGTTTGAAATTCGGATTTACATAGTTTTTGTTAGATAGTGAACTACACTTTCATTGAATAAACAAAAGAAAAATAGCCAAAACTTGTTAAAATATCGCGTCCCTATTTATTTCCCGCCACTGTACATATCTATATGTATATATCCCTATTTTGGCTACGGCCATTTGCCTTTGTTTTCTGGCGTTTAGCAGATAGCGATTCGTCTGTCAGCGCAAAGTTGACTTTTTTGCTCATTCATATTTTATAAAAATATTCAAATCTGACAATTGCATCGAAACTTCCTCTATATTTCATCGGTGTATTCTACAAACACTATCTACTAAGCTTATCATGTCTATCACAACAGTAGACATGGCAACGAACGGGGAGGTTGTCCACCCACTATCAAAAATTTACATATTTAATTTTTCTGAACATTTTTCTACTTATACATTCATAAATATGTAGGTAGAATTTTTTTCGGCAAATAAGTACAAATTTAAAAATTTTGTCATTTATCGAAAATCTTAAATTTCACCTTTACTACTCGTATGTTAATATTATAAAAATGAAATGCAGCACAAATTCGGTAAAGAATACGTGAAGTGAAAGAAACTACAATAATTACTATTGCCCAAAATACAAACCGGTCCGTAAGGGAATTGCATAAAGCTGTTTCTAACTTAAATTTTATGCGAGTAATGAAGATGCATCACAAGTATGTACATATGTATGAATGTAGGAACTCGTTCTTAATCTGTTTATTTTCGGTATACTAATATGTATTAGCCAGTTATTTGAGAACATATCCTGTATTCATGGCACGTTTTGTTCGCGCAACGAAAACTGTAGTCCAGATTACTCGAACGATAATACAAACCTATCGTCACCTAAGGGTGAAAAAGTGGCCAAATCCATTTTTCGAAATTGTTTAGGAGAGACGAAAAATCGATGTAGTTTCTTATTACCTGCCATTCTGCATCAATAACTAAATTTTGAAAAAAAAAAATGGACTTGGCACCTTTTCACCTTTAGGCAGCGATATGTATGTGTGTATGTATGTACTGAAAACCAAAGGTGGAAATGCAAAAGGAATGCAATTCTACATGAAATGTCTTCATAATTCGATAAGAAAAATTTATTTTTGTGATCTGAAATATCTCTAGTGTCGGTAAGACATTACCATTTTCTTACCGTAATCGTAGTGGAAATGGTAATGGTAGTGTTAATAGTAATGGTAATGGTAACGAAAATAGTAATGATAATGGGAAATTTGGATAATTATGATTATAACGGTAAT
>NW_016168896.1:0-18416 GCF_001687245.7 Rhagoletis zephyria
GCTGGTTGTCATGGCCATTCCTCTAACATTTGAAAAGTCCTTCATTTTAGTTGAGTTAATCCGTTGTGAACTTTAAGCTGCACTTTTTTGTATGGTCGGCGTTCATTGCTTGTGATATTTCGTTTATACGGATTTTATTATGCATTTGCTTGATTATTATGATTTTAGGGCTTGCTTCGCATATACATATGTACATATGTATGTATAATTAAAATGATTTTGTATATTTCAGCAAAGTAATTGTTTTTTGCTATTCAAAATAGTCGTACAAATTCCAAACAAGGCTCATTTGAAAGTGCGATCCTTCCACTTTAATCGGAGTGGTTGCATTTATTTTACGTAATCTTTTGTTGCGAGAAAATTTCTCAAATTCAGATATCTTTTGCAAATAGAGTAATACATTTACAGGAGCTTTTTTAATGACAGGCTATGCGAATCATATACATTTTTAGGTCATATATGCAATTAAGACATATAGTTCAGGTCAATGGTATGTGTAGCCTAAAACCATACAAATTGAAAAATCGCGAATTTCTAAACAATTTGCCGACCTCTGAAATACAGCCGATTTTGTGTTAGGTTCGCTACGCATTGCCGACACCTAAAAATTATTAAATTTTAAAATCTTTTTATAACGACTTCTTGAGCCTCTTATAAAATGCAAATGACCAGTGAAGCTCCCCATTTGAAGTGCATTGTCGAGTTACAACTTCTACCTCAAAATAAGACTTACTTCAAGAACACTCCCGCAAATGAACCAAACGGGAACAAAACTAAAGATAGCAATTTGAACGCGAACAAACTGAAAATAAAAGGTTTGGCATTGAGAGCGTTTCCGTCAAGATCAAAATCCGAACAAAACGCTCGGCAGCGTTCTCAAGAAAAACAGAATGATAACGAAATTTTCGGGAACGTTTACAAAGAGAAAAAATTAGAAAGAATGAAAAGAGGGTCAAATATGAATAAAAGCCTGGAGAACGTTCTGCTAGAGAACAAAACGAAAACCTTAAGAATGAGGCTTTAGCTTTCAAATTGTTCTTCGAGAGAAAGTTCCTTATACTTTCTTTCCTGTTTTGTTCTTTGCCAGAACTTTCTGCAGACTTTTGCTCTCATTTTTCTCTCTTAGAAATGTTTTCGAAAGTATTGTTTGCATTTTGTGCTTTATAAACGTTTTACAGAGTTTTGTTCTCATACAATTCCCGTTAAGAAGGTTCCGGAAGGGTTTTTTTCTCATTTAGGTTTGGGTTTTTAAGCGTTCTTTGGAACAAAACTACGAGAATGACTTTTAGTTTCGATCATAAATACCTTTTGTTCGCGGTATTTGATAAAGACACATTATTTATAAATATAGTATATAAATATGTAACTTATATATGTAGCTATTGGAATTTGTCACTCGCAAGTATATAGTGGTATAAGTGGTCCAATTTTTGTATGAGGGAAAAAATTTCATCCTGGAAAGCGGGTTACCCCCTCAGTTTTTTTTCCTTTTGATATTTGTAATATCTATACAAACTTTCAAAATATTCTACTGAAACCACTGCAGGATGCTCAATGAGCTTGAAATGCGCTACTGGATTGCTGTGAAACTGGCAAAAATATTGATGATTTTTATAAAATGCTACTGTTGCCATGACACCTGAAGCTTGTGATTTTTTTTAGATGATTTAAATTTGAAATGCTCTTAACTAGGGTGCTTAACCGATTGCTTGATTAATAAATATACGTACTCAAAACTTCTAGAGCAAAATATAAGCATCACGAGCATCCTCTAAATTTATACTTAGAAACGTAAAGTTTGGTACCAGCCCTTTTTCGGCAAGAGGAAAAATTTTGAAAGGTGTCCCAAGCTCTATCTGAAAAAAAATTTTTGGATCACTCTAATGTAAAAAAAAGCTCTGAAAAAAATCCTGAAAGTTTCTGAGAATATCTTGAAAATTTCCGAACAAATCGTATACGATATTCATATTGGTCTCTTAATATCTCGAGTTGGATAGGTTACGAAAAAGTTGAGAAATGAACAAAAAAAGTTCAAAATATTCGTGAAATAATCTTAAAAAACCAGTGAGCATATCAAAACTTCCAAATAATGCCGAAAAAAATCAACATCAAAAAGTTCGTTCATTCGGACGTGTGCGCTATACACATGAATGGATCATGGATAGAAGGCTTCACGCTATTCTCTTTGAAATTTCTGCCTTTTAGATTTTTATAGAGCAGATGAAGAAAACGAAACGAGAAATCTGTCTTGTCCAATTTTATATTACTAAGAAAATTACGAGTAGCGGCTTGGTAAGAAGTGAGGCTTCCAGCCAAATGGATCTGGCGCGATAGCAAATGCCAATTCCCCTTTATTTTTGTTTAAGAAAAACATATCAGTCAGGCCTCTACTCAAACTATGGTTCTGGATAAAAATTTTATAGCAGGAGAAGGTCACATCATCTGATAGTTTTGAAATTCCATATAAGACTGGAAACTGAATGAAAATGTGGGCGCTAGCAAATGAGAAACAGATGCAAAGGATGACCTGCCAGAAATGAATGAGAAAAAGATCTCCAAGCTTGTTTTATTTAAGCACAGAAAATATATCTAACACCATAGGATCTCTAATGGGCTATTGTTTTGCAGGCTGGCATGCGGAGCGACAAAAACTATGAGAAGTGGGAGGCACCTTCTCACTTTCTCCGTAACAGTTCAGGAGCAGGTTGCGACAACTTAGATTGCCAGTCTTTGATGACTTACTTGGTTGGTTTAGTGGATAAGAAACTAAAATACTTAACGAAATACATCGGAGGGGTTACGATTGTGATTCCTTAGCTTTTGCTGCCTAATTTTTGAGAATTTGATAACAAAAATATCCAACTAAAACCACTGCGGCAACTGAAAGTTTGCGTAATAATTTTATTTGCCTTCCATTGTATAATTTCCATTAGCGTAATCACTGTATTTGTGACTGCCCGATTTGACACTCTCAAAGTTGGTGTGCCGAAGTCAAAGGCCACTAAGTATCATAGCTTGGCTTTATTGTGTGGGCACTTTAGAAAATTATGAAATATATAAACGAAAAGTAATAAAGATATACAAAAGGCCATTACTAAATTTATATAACAAAAATCAAAACTGAGACCAATATGATTGACGATTAATCAACTGCGAATCGACAGCTTGAAGCAACTAGCAACAAATTGCTTAATTTTTTTTTCTGTACTTATGAGCTTTTAAAAAGAATTACAAAAAAAGCGCAAGATTTAATAGCATGAATAAATAGTGATACTTGTTAGGCGAAATAGTACTTAAACTATATTTAAAAAGGTGTGTAAAAAAGCACTTGAAATTCAGCAAAAATCTGATTGGTTAATGGTCAAACCTAATAGTAAAAAAATAACTGCCGGCGAGGGCCACCTTCAACGAACTTCCAATGGCCTGCTGGCTGCCGACTGCTGGCTCGAATCAAAATAATATGCACAGCCCAGCATGAGTGACGGGCATGCGTCAGCAACTAATAAAGGAAGGTGTCAAAAGTCAAATTCTGCAAGCAAAAGGCTGCAAGCAGGAAAACGGCAAATAAATAAATTCATATTAATATTGAGTGCCGGTAACTGCATACATACCTATAGGTATGAATATGTAACTAAAGCCCAGAAAATCATTTGAACTACAGGGTCGGCCGTTGAGCAATGGAATGTCAGTCACATTGCTGCGAGAAATAAATATGTAAATTCGCGCGCGTAGAGCAATGCGCTAGCGCGCATAAATTACCACTTAGCGCAGCTTCTGGCAATTAACCGACACACCTACCAAATGCCACACAATCCGTTATATATTTTTTATATTAATATTGCTGTGGCGCATGAGGGAAAAACTATTCATAAACCACATAAATATTTCTTATAAAAAATCGAATGCAAAACGCAGCGCACTCATTTAACTTAAGCGGGTGGAGTCCAAATATAAATTTTTTCCCCTTAATTTTATTACAAGAACGAAATATAAATTTCCGTGTACAAAAGTGTGCTAAGCTCGCGCGCATTCTGTCAGTGTGCGTGTGCTATGCAGTAAATGCAAGTCCAAAACTGCTTGCCAATCAAATTCATGTCTGCCAAATTGTTGTTGCTCGCAAAACTACCGTTTACACGCCTGTCATCGCCGGCTAATTGAAGTTTCAACATTTCAGCTGTCTTTTCGAGCATTTATGGGATTTTTTGAGGAATCGCAAGAGTGACAGAGTGAAATAAGAACATTTTCAAGCAGTCGGTTGGCTTTTGGAGTGCTAACGTATCTAACTATGTATCGTATGTATGTATGTACGTATGTATATACTTTTTAATCAACGCTCCCAGTCATGCGCTCATAACTAATCGTTTGTCAAATATTTCACTTTTATTTGACATAATAAAATTGCTTAATTAAATGTTAGCCTCAAGTAAGAAACAATTTAATAACAAGTCGAGTAAATAACTTATGTAGGATATATCTCTAGTAAAGTGAAGTTCGTTGCTGAAGTCTTTCGTATTCAATGTATGACTAAGTCTAGTTTACTGTGTTTGTATTAAGTATAAGATGCAGGGAAAATAGGGTTAGTGAGCCTGTTGGCAGCGGCAGTTTTTTCGTCCTATGAACTCTCTGGCACGTAAAAAGAGCCAAAAAGCAGCTCAAAACCAGGTGGCGGGCTAAATTATGGTTACTGGCTACTTAGGGCAGCAGCTGAGGTTGGTTAACCCATTCGACATCGACATTCTCCATGCAGACTACAGTTAAGTATTTTACGTTTGCTGAAAATAATTAGAATGTTGCTGGTAAGTCCGTAAACGTCTCGAGTATGCCAGTTTGTTGAAGAGTGCTCTCAGAGACTCTCAGAGAGAAGGCGCGTGAGTCGATTGGCGAATAAAATTTCCATCTGCTGTGATTGCAGCTTTTCCACGTTAAGCTTTAATTGCTTTATTGGGCGCACATTTTTTTTGTTGCTCAGAGGCGGGTGCGTATCTTGGCTACCACAAAATAGTGGTCCGCGCCGATGTTTGGCCCTCGGAGTGTACGTACGTCTAAAACGCTGAAAGCGTGCCTTCCGTCTATCATAACATGATCGATTTGGATTCTCGTTTTTCGATCTGGAGGCAGCCCTGTAGCTTGGAGGATCTTCTTTTTCTGGAACCTTGTACTAGATATTACCATGTTTACCGGGCACCGGCGAAGGCGATCAGTCTCAGTCCGTTATTGGACCTTTCGTCTACGAAGCTAAATTTTTCGTCCACCTTGGCATTGAAATCGCCATGCACGATTTTTATATCGTGTCGGGGGCAGCGCTCATACCTTCCCCCCAAGCGCCCATAGAGTGGATTCTCGGACTCCTGGTCCTTTTTTTTCAACGCCAGTACTCGGCGACGGAGTCTCTCTCCCACCACAAATCCCTCACCGAATTTGCGCTCCTTTACGTGGCAACCATGGTAGATGTCGCAAGGCTCCACGCTTACCTTCGTCTTGCTCCGTCCATAGCATTTCTTGGATGGCGGTGATGTCAGTCTTAGTTCGAGGCCACGCAATGAGCAGCAAAGCGGCGTGCGGCTGAGCGGCGCCATACAAAAATGCCGCTCAGCCGCTCAGAACATGGCCACTTCAATAGTATTTCATATGTTTTGAATAAGCCGCTCAGCCGCTTGTCGCTAAAAAGGATTCCACAAAACGCATTATGGTGGAAATTTACGAATAAAAGTGTTCTACATAAAAATTCCACGCAAAATTTTTTTATGGAACAACCCTAATATGAACTTAGTCTGCTTGTTTATACGTATTTGTGTGTAAGTCCACTCGTGCCTGCACTTTTGAAAGGTATTTGAAATGACTGTGTCAACATTTTATCTGATGGATTTTAGAGAAAAAAAAATGCCAATAAACATTTTCTTCAAGTTTTAAGTTAAATTTTTCGTTTATTTCTTCTGTGCTTTGAAGCTGCAACCATTTGGCGAGCGCAAACTAAAAACCAGCCAATAAAGCTTCGCAGTGGCTGAAATTGAAACAGAAAAACCGACAAGTGACAGCGAAAAATCAAAGCAGCAGCCACCAGCCAGCGACTAGCAGACAACAGCTGTCACAACAACAACATCAAAAGCAGTTTACAAGCTACTTAAGCAAAACATACATTTTAAAAAATGCTCACAGCAGCGCATTTTGGCGATCACTTTTTAAACCGCATTANTTGCTGCTGCCACGCGTGGCTCCTTGCGCGCTTTGATTAATTTTCGGCGACAAGGTGAGGTGTTTTTGGCTTCAGAGTCTTAAACGAGACTAACATCAATTTTGTTGCAAAAATTTTTGCTTGCTCTGCTACTAAAAATTCGTTGTTTGATGGATGGTGTGCTTTATTTTATTTTGAATTTTTTTCGTTGTTTATTTTACGAGAAGTGCTCCAAATTTGTATTTTGCTCAAAATCTTATTTCACCTATAACTAAGCTGCTTTTATCTTTTTTTGAAGCTCACACTGCCCACTGTCTGCCACTCAGTTTTTTCTAACTAACAAGCCTATGTTGTTGTCAGTCATCGCGTGCAACATGGGCGCATGCGCAATGCAAAAAAAAAAAAAAAACTATTTACAAACTTTTGAATGTTGGTGCTCAGCAGCTATGCGCCAACCGCTTGCGCTGGGAAAACATTTGATAAAACAATAATAATTTAAAGTCTTGTGTTTTACAATTTAATCGAGCTTAGTAATGTTTTGTTATTTTTATTGGTTTTGTGAAAATTTGTGTGCTTATTTAGGGCCTTTCACTTTTCGGTTTATAGCAGATAAACTCTGGAACCTGTTAGACACCTTTACAACTACGACTATGTATGTGCAAGTTTTCTAAGCAAAAAATCCATCGGGGAAATTCGTGCCCAATTTATTTTATTTGAAGCTCACCTTGGCCTTACTTTATTTTAATTGTATCTTGAAATGATGACCACCTTTGCTGGCCAATACAATTCAAACTTCTTCGTTTCCCTACATCTTCTAAAGCTATTGCATTTTTTGACTTTAGGCGGCCTCTCCAGGGCGGGTCGTAAGCTAACCCTGTAGCTGATTAATAAAATCTCGCATAAATGGCTTTCTATTCCCTATTGCCTACAGCAATATGGAACAGTAATCTTTCACGTCTGAGTTGTAAGTCATTTGACCCGCAATATAGTTCAATGAGCTAAGTAGCTTCTACAGTGAAACCTAGCTGAGGTTTTCCAGGTTCTCAACAGGTTCTTTCCAAGAAAAGGGTATAAAATCGCGCTGGTTCCAAGGGAGTTACTGAAAAGTCGTTTTCGTCAGCCAGTCAACCAAAACAGTCCTGGAAATTATAAGTCTCACGGCCCTATTCTGCAGGCATACAATTTTGTAGTCAATGCAGCTACACTCTTATGGAGTATTTTTATTGAAGGATCAACATTACTGATGTATAGGATATCGAAAAATCGTTATCAACCCGAAGAGTATCTATTCACCAGGATTTAATATCAGATCCAGTGCGGTTAATAAGAAAACTGTACAGGTTCTCTCTAGAATCCATGTGTATTGACGGTGTAATATACATATTTGATAATATGTCAAAATAATGTCAAAATTTGTTCTCCAATCAATAGTCCGCAAAGGTTGTAAGTATGTTGTAACATGGTTGTAAGTCTTCCAGAAGTAAATAAAGATTTGAACTAGTAAATAAGCTCTCCTTTGGGATACCAGAACATTGAACAGTGACTCCTCAAGGTTTGGTGTAGAAAACCGCCGCAAAGCTCCACAAGCGGGCGGTTTATATCAACATATTCCCGAAACCTTATCGTGGGTGAGCAAAAAAAAAACAAGTAGGTGGATTCCAATATTGCTAATTTCCATAATTTATGTAGAGAAAATAGCTCTACGAGAGGCTCATTTTAGGTACATTTATAACGTAACCAAAACACTTACCGAGAAATTGTCTCTTATTTTCATAGGCATTTCAACGGCTTTTCCAATCGCCCCCTTTCTTTTGCAAAGGGGCATAAACATTGGTTAAAACATAAGGGTATTCACTTAATTGAGCAAGTGGTCTGGCTCTCGGGCAACTGTCGTTTCTTGAGCTAATCTGCTATTTTGCCATAGTCCCAGGTAACTTGCTCTACTTGGTAAATACCTATGTGGGTTTGGCTGCAACTGCTCGGAGAAAGTCCTTTGAAAGAATTTTTTAATAGTAAAGATTGAGAGAGAAGAGGGGTTGCCACCCAAAAATTGATTCACAAATTTTATTCAAATAAAAATACATATTTAATTTTTAGCTATAATTATATTAATCTACTTTTAGGTACAACTTTTTCGGCAAATAAGTACAACTTAAAATTTAATTTTTATCCCTAATGAGAAAAAGTATTTTCTGACTGTAATAACTGTTTTTTTTTTATATATATGTATATTTCATTCAACGGCAAAAACCACAAGAAAAATTTGTTTAATTTCATACAGAAGTCGGGGAAAATGCAAGAAGCACCAACAAATTTTCATCAAAATTTTAAATTTTTAATCGATTTCTTAGAAAACCCCATTAAACTTTAGTGTAATAAAGTGTAACTTAAAAGTCACTAAAAATTACCGAAAATAATAATTACTTTTTAAGTTTTTAGATTTTCATAGAATATCAAATCCATTTCTTGTTGTATCCTCAGAAATACTATAAAATAGTTTTAGAGTTTTACTTTTTTGGCAGATCCACGAACAAATCTAATAATTATTTAGTGGTAAATGCGCCTATATAAATAATAAAAAATGATACATTGTTTGAAGAATGAAAGCATTTTTTTTTTGCAAAAAAATATGGAAAAGTTCTAATAGGTTAGAAATTTTGGATTCCCAATTATAGGTCGATCTTGCACTCAGCCATCGATATTCAAACTCGTATAACCCGTTAAAAAACCGCGGCAGTGGAAAAAAAATCTTTTTAAAAATTAGTAGTAACAAAAGTGCCGGTATATTGAGGTTTGACCGAAATCGCTGACTTCAAATTTTTACCACTAAAATTGGCGAATTTTGCCCCACATAAAGTTTCCAAAACTTTCATTGAAAATGATATTAGTTTGAGCATTTTGCCATATTTTTATTTTTAAACTTTGATGTAGTTCGCTTAAGTCTACATTCGCCTGTCATAAAGGGTATTTATTATATTATAAAGTGCTCAGGATATAAAACTAATAACGACAACAGCACTCCAGATCACGAATGACACAGAATTGAGACAAAAATTTATTTGGCCGGATACTGTACTTTATGATTTTCTTCTGCAAGCAATCATTCTTCTTTTAGACGTCCTAATACTTATGTACGTATTTGTGTATATCACTCCGCCTAATCAAATTTCTACTTACCATTGAATGCCCCAAATATTCGGCGGCATTGTCTGAAATGTACAGCAACTTGCCATTTTGTGTGAGCATCATAAGAAATCCTGAGAGAGCCTGTAAAAGAAAAAGAAAAAAGTAACATATTTTATAAAAAGTGCATAAAAAGCATGGTGGATAAAAAATTAAGTGGTATGAATTTCAAGAAAGTGAATGTATGTATAAATCAGGTACTTAACTAGCAAATAAATGTGCAAAATCCTACAGAAGGTGTCAAATTATGTCGACTTAAAGCAAACACCTCAAATTTAAATTTGTACGTATGTATTCATTTCATTGTTTTTCTGGTCAACTAAGCTTTAATGCGATTATTAATCGAAGGAGCGGAAAACAGGTTGTTGCATTTAAAACTTAAGTGCCTTAACTGCGTGGCCAACAACACTGGCTAAGTGCCCCCAAAGTAATGGGTATGGGTATCAAGCTATGCGGAAAACTAAAAAAAAAAAATTGGAGTAACGAAAATAGCTTAGCAACTACATACAGGCAAATAAAAGCATTGTGAGAAAATTTTGGTTTTGCAAGCAAAAAACCGCAATGCCAAAGATTATTTAAAAGTCGATGGCAGAAGGTAAGTCGGATATATGTATGTAAATGTAGAGGCAAAGTGAAGTGCTGATTTTGTGACACAAATTGTGGCAGCAAAGCACCTGAATGCGAAAAATAGAAATAAAAATTAAATAAATGTATAAACCAAGAAAAATTCAAGTATGGGTAGATATGTATGTTAAAAAATACAGTAGATTAAAAAAAAAAAAAAAAGATTGTGCAAAAATTTTATCGCTTTACTTGAAAAGTTGGTAGCACAAATAGCTGCTTAATGCAGTCACGAATATAGATCAATCTGCGGCAAATGGACTAACAATGCCAAAGTAAAGCGTCAGTGTCAAGTGCGCGAGCAACAGCAACAACAACAACAACAACAACCGCGCTAGTCGCCATAACAGTTTAAGAGCAAGGCAACAGCGACAAAACTAACTGCATTCAAATTCATAAAAACTAAAAAAAAAATTGTGAAATAAAAATCGACTTACTACCGAAAAGCTATTAGAACAGAGACAGCTCAGCCGCAGTTTTAGAGTCAAACAGTAGCTGTAGGAAAAAAGATATTTTTTGCATATATGAGCGGTGCTATGCTAGGATATACATATGTACGTACGTATGTAGGTGTGTATGGCAAAAAGCAAGTGGCAAGTGGCAAGTATGCTTGCACTTCAGCGCCTTGCAATTGCAGCAGTCGCCGCTGCCACAGCCACAGCCACATTCAAGCCAAACCCTCAACATACAATCGAAATTCCATTCCAGCAATTCCTTTGCTTCCGACGAGATTCAGCGATTCCAAAGCGATTTTTGCCAGCGAGGCGACTCAGTCAGCTAGTCCAAATAGAGACACAATAGTTACGAGTAGTTGGTTGATTTGGCTTTTCATTTCAATTTCTTAGGAACTCGGTGGATTTCTCCACATAGCTAACAACATCCAACTGAACTGTTGCTGTGCAATCAATATGTCTTGTGGCTAGCGAGCTATGACAAAAATAACAACAACAACGACAACAATAGCAAGCATGAGTTAGTCAAGCCAGTAGTAGACACAACAACTAGCGACCATTTTGTGCGATAACAGCAGCACATTTCACATTTAATAGAGTTGTTTCCGATGAAGACATTTCATTAGTGTCGCTGTTGCTGCCATCAGTTGGCTCAGTGGCGTCCAGCAGTTATGTGAATTCATATATTTGCAGTAACACTTACACACACTGCAGTGCATATACTAATACATATGTGTATGTGTTTGTGAAATTGCATACATTTGATGCATTGCACCGGCACATCAACAGCAAGTTGCCTTTGCCTCCAGTTGTCTGCGCCTGCTGTTACGTCACTTAGGCGAGGTTGGTATGATGATGACTCCCGATGAGTCGTTGACAATCGGACACTTTCTGCTCAATTTATGCATACCTCCGTATTGCCACTGGGGCAGACCACTTGACATCTGTGCTGGTATGCTCATTTAAATACAATTTATTGATTTAATTTGGACGGGTGTGTCTGTGGAGTTTGGGTGAAATGAAGGCAGTGGCTGACAAGTTGATTGGAAGTTGTTCTTTGAATTTTGCCTAGAAAGTGTTTGAGCAGCACTTTTTTCTTGTGTGTTTGTAAATGTATATATATAGTCGATATTTTTAGTTAATGAGTTAAGTTGAATTTGATTTTTCAAACAAGTGGCAACCATGCTTAATAAAAGTAAAAAATAAAGAGTTTTCCAAACCCATTTTGATTGCTAGCTATCTTTTAATAATTAATCTAACTTATATAATAATTTTAATGTTAATTTTTAAACACGTGGCAACCCTCTTCACAACTCACCTGATGTTTAAACTATGGATTTATTAATATTCATCCGGCTAACTCCCGTATTTTTATAATTCATATAATTTTTGTATTTTAGTTAAATTAGACGTCTCAAACGTGTGGCAGCTCTCGTAAAAAGTATTTTCAAGCTGAAAAGTTGTTAACTCTCCTTTGTCTGACATTGCGATACATATTTTTTACCAACTGATGAATTAAGTTGAATTTGACTTTTTAACATGTGGCAACCCCGCTAATATAGTTTAGAAATAAATATTTTTCAAACCCCCTTCGATTGATACCCATATTCTAATAATTCATTTAACTTAGTAAATAATTTGAATTTAGCTTTTTAAACAGTGCCCTTTTCCAACACTTCAAAAATATTATTGCTATTCAAACTAAAAGCTTCTTCATACCTTTAGTTTGACATCCATATTGTGACATTTCTAATAACGTTAACTAAATCCGACATTTCAAGCAAATGGCAACCCTATTCCAGATGTTTTCAAACTACGGTCTTCTGAAACCCCTTTCCTTTGGCGCCCATATGTGATACATATTTCTTTACCCAATTCCTTAATTAAAACTGAATTTGATTTTTAAACAGGTGGCATTTGGATTGATACGCGATTTGTAATAATTGATGTGCATATTTTTTTAAATTATTTGAAAATATTTTTTTTAGGGGTGGCCACTCTTTTCAAAAAATTAAAACCTTATTGCACATCTGCAGCCCAAACCTTTTAATTTGACACTTGATTTTGGAAAATTGAACGAACGGTGCGGATACGAGAGCATTGATTGTTAAATATTTGGAGTTTAGTTGTTCAAGAGAGGCAACTCTTTTAGATAAAATAAAACCAGTTTGCACATCTACAGACAAAGCGCTTTCATTCGACGCCCATTTTTGCAAATCGAGCGAACGGTGTAGATCTTTTGTCCTGGACAAGAAATCCCTTCGCGTATTATATACTTAGATATCCCTATCCCCAGGAATTTACAGTGTTGCCAACTACGTAAACGAATTTCTGATTTCTGTGAGCGTTAGGATTGTAGGTGGACCAGGAACCGATATCTTAGAAAAAAAAGTCGTTGGTTTCTTAGCAAAAAAAGATTCAGTCCTCAGAATCATCGTAATGACAGTTTTAGAAAATAACGCACATTGGATATGGAGATTTTGAATAAACTTCCAAACTACCTTATTCAATTGCGGTTAATTTTGTTCTGTGGTCAACGTTTTTTTTGAATGACGCACGTTTTTAAATTTTTTGTCATTTGATTCGGTCATCCGGTTTCAGATCACATTTACAGACATTTTGCTTAGCGGGCCTTATAGCCCATTTCCACCGAATGCTTAACTGCAGTTAAGGCCTCAGGAATGTCCAAATAAATTAAAGTTGGAGTGATTGGCAAGTTAAATTTCGTACTTTTTGGCTTTTAACTTTGCTTTCCTTGTACTTAATATGAGCAAGTAAACCCTTTGAGTAGTAATCACTTTTTTCCAATAGGCATAAACTGCTGTTAAGACTTGGTGGAAATAAACCATTAATGATATTTTTCGAATTCTCTCTTTCCATCGGCGCCCACTATTTGTGGTAGCCGGCCTACTATCAAAGTTCGCCGAGTTGTAAACATTTTTACTGTCGCAAGTTTTGACTAAAAAATTTTGTTGCTTGTTAATTTTGTCGAATATATTTTATTTATTTATTTTTAAAGCTTGAAAGTATATCCACATGTAAAAATATACTATGTAAAAATTACTTAACACTAGAAAGACTGAAAAATCAACATATCTTAAAAGGCAGACAGGGGACATCCGTCCAAATATTTTGAAATTAATTTTAGTAACAACAAACTTTTAATTTGAAATTTAAAATTGTTTATTCATTAAAAAAAAACTTAATTTTCATTTTGATATTCTTATTTTAGTAAAAAAAAGAGTAAAAAAGTGTGCCCATTAACACTATATAGCCTGGAAAACATAGCTTGAAATACGCACAGGGGTCATTTGACACAACTTCTTAAAAATTAATTTCAGTAACCATGTAACCATGAACTAAGTGTGTATAAATAAAGCCGATAAGTAAAATAATTGTTGATAATTATTTTTCTTTTGAATAAATAAAAAAAAATTTTTGCAACAAAAAACTTAAATTTCAAATCAAAACTAAAATTTAAATTTTCATTTTATTTTCTATTTCACTTTTTTTTAATGAAAGTCACGAGTTACTATGTAATTTAGAAAAGTAACTGACAAAAAAATATTGGCAGTCAAATATGAAAATTGGCCAAATGAACCCTGCCCGTTTTTCTAGTGTTATACAAGCACAAGCCTACATGATTTTAAGCTTGCATAACTATTTCTCACTTCATTCAAAGCTGTGAGGGTTTACTGCTATAGTTTATGTTGAATAGTAATAGGATTTGACTTAAAACGTTCACTGAATTTTAGCTTTTGGCTGTTTTATGTGTTTGACCTGACCTAACTGTGCCCAGTTGCAATAAACCCATTAACGATTGGCACATAAACATGGGCACGTGTACAAACGTAATTTACTACATATGTAGTTACACTCATTCCACGAGAATGTGTTGTTGCGAATATTGAAAGTGCACAAATTGCAGGGCTGGCAAATGTTTTAAGAGGAAAACGTGTGTAGATGTGAATTTAGAGGATTAAAATATTAAAAAAAGTTAGCAAATAAAAATAGAATTATGTACATACATAAAAAACTGTAAGAATATAAAGGTTCGTTTGTCCTCTCTACGTTAGCGAGATTTCGTGTCGCCGCCCAGATTGCATATACACCTCTTATTGATACATAGAACATCCGAATGACCCTGATCAATGAAATTGCTACTTTGAGTCTTACCGCTGCAGTATGGACCGCTCCGATTACATTTTGAGGGTCTTGAGACATAGAGTCGACAGACTAAACCCCATTCTTCAGTTAGACCATAAATACGGATTTTCTAAATATCTCGACTCCAGCGCTATCTATCGGCATCATTTCTTGAAAAAGTATTCCTTATTTTGCCCATAAATATGGGCTTTCAAAATACCTCCCCTCAGCGCCACATAGTGGATGTTTTTTTTTTTTTTNTCCGAAAATGCACATAATCGGTTGATAAATAAGACTTTTACAAGTAACTCGACTCCAGCGCCACCGAGCGAGAAATAAATTCAGAAATTTTGTATAGAATAAAGTTTTTGAGCCAAGTCTGAACAACGAAAACGTCTATTATTTTATATATGTATTTCAAAAATATACCTGCATATGAAAATTTCTACATGGAGTCCCCATTATAGAGCTCGAAAACTTTCTTTCATCATTTGATAAGAAACTTTTCGTTTAACTGAACATTTAGAAAATTAAAAACCAACATGTATGTTATATATTCGAGTTCAGGACATACAATATCTTTTAGATTAATACAACATTACGTAAAAATGATTATTATTTGTTTTGTTTTGCCAAGTCTCCCGTCTGTCATTTGTGGGAACAACCTCAGCGGTATTACTGCGCCCTAATTGTGAAAAATGTGAGTACGCGCACATACCGGAAAGGAGTGAGAAACAGCAATCAGGCACATGTACCTCATACATACATACATACACACAGCTTATTATGCTCGTACAAATGAATTTGTTGCAGACTACGACAAACAAATACGCTGAATGCATTACTCCTAACACAGCTACGTATGACACAGCTACAATTTGCTGCAATTTATGCTCAAACTTATACACAATTATACTATAAATGTACATATCTATGAACGTACAAACTTGTAAGATCATGGCGGTTTCTCTTCTCGAAAAAAATGTCAGCTTCTTATGTGGCAACATTATCAGAGTGCAAATTTTAAGGAAAGAGCACGCAATATGCATGTGAAGATGCTGAGAAAAGAACGCAAAAATTGCACAGCCCTGGCGCGGAAAGCAACATTATTTCGAGAAAAGAAAACGCTATTAAAAACATACCTACATACCTATAGTAATGTTTGTAAGTATGAAGTTGTTGCAACAGATGTGCAATATGTTGAACGCAGCTTGAGACTCGAATGCGCCTGCGCCGCCTACAAATGGCAATGCGAACGCAATAAACTCTGATCTAAAATAGGCTAGGTGTTTGGGAATATGTATACGTACTTACATACCTACATTATATCAAAATTTACCTATGTATATATCCCTGTATATACTGCTATATTTATATGTTTGTTTGTGCATACAATTGCCTCTTTGTGCGGGATTTCAAAGCTGTGTAAACTGTGGCGAGCTGAAGTTGAATGCGTAGCAGCTATTTGGCTTATGAAGTAATATTCGTACTGATGAATGCGGCCAGGGGTTCCCAAATTGGAACAGAGTTATTAATGGTTAATAGCCAGATAAGAAAAAATTTTAAATGTAAATTTAAGCTTATCGCAAATGTAAGTAATGGCTATACTAGTCGGACATACATATTTATGAATGTGATTAAAATTTAAATGTTATTCTTGCAGATCTATTCTGCGCTGGTAACAAACAATTTTTATAGAGTAAATAAAATGATGACTATGGCTGAGTGGTAAAAGGTGCGTACCACCCTTCCATAAATATTTAGTTCGATCCCTGATCCGACCAACATATACATACATTAGAACAAATTTTTCTTACAGCGGTCGCCTCTCAGGCAGATAGGCAATGGCAAACCTGTGAGAGTATATCTGCCTCGAAAAAGCTTTTCATAAAACTACTTGCAGATCGAAGGCGGCGTAAATTTGCAGGTCCCTTAGAACGCACCTCAAAAATTAGAGGAAAATCTCGACCAAATACTTAGCAAAAGTGTATGTAAGTGCTAAAATTGTATATAATTATTAAATTTGGTTAATTCGTTGAAGTGGACTTTATTAGGAAGATTTTTTAAGTAAGGAAATAACGATCAGAGAGAACTTTAATCTTTTGCGTGCGCATATAAAACCTAGAAGACGTCTAGAAATCTTTGCCCACCATTTCTCAAAGTACAATTTTGACGCTCTTATGAAGGGTAAGATTCTTTTCATTGCTGCAATGGATAGTTCTGTAAAAGAGCTGAATAATTGCCTAACCAAACAGCCTGCTCTGCTCCTTGCTAAATTTGGGCAGCTACAGAAGAAGTGCTTGACTGTTTCATCCTCTTCTTCATCTCTGCAACTTCTGCAATATCCATGCGCGAATATTTTTAATCCCGAAGAGCGCCTACCAAATAGGCATAAGCCATGATAATCGAAATGTCCTTTCTTAAGAGGCTGAGTAGTTCTTCTATTTTTGTCATATATTTGCGGCCGTGGTAGCCTAGTTGTTGCACAAGTGCCTCATCATCCTGCTATGAGCAATTTGCCTCTTGAATAATGTCATTTCTAATCCTTAACTTGCAGGTTGCTGAGGGTATCCCAGTTTTACTTCTGTTTTCACATTGGTACCCTTCCTGGCTAGCTCACTGGCCCTGCAAATTTCTGGGACTCATATGAGCCTGACGTTCAAGACGGTGCTAATATCATTTAGAGCTGTCAGGCATTCCCGCGATTATTGATTAGATGACTACCTGGCTATCCCAGAAGATATTAATCCTAGTCTTCGATACGGGATGGGTATTAATGTGCACCGGCACCGCTAGTACTTCTGCCTGAAAAACGCTGCAGTGATCCGGAATTCGAGAAAATTCCGTAGCTAGCCCTATTGTCTAGTTTAGATCCATCATCCATGGTCTTAGTGTTTGCCACTCTCTTCTTGGCGAGTTGTTCGCTATAACAACGCAGAGTGTAAAGTAGAGGATCCTTCATACTGCCATAGTTTTCAGTCTGTCTCCAGTCCGAAACAGGAGACACGTGTTTTTCTACCAGATTTTATGTAGGCGGGGATGTGCCTTCATCAATTTTTATGCACTAAGTTGGCCTTCTTCGAGGCTGTCCATAGAGACAGGATGCGGCTTCTTGAGGACGATGATACGTCGGAGCATATTGTTGTTGAAGATGACTAATTCATTTCAATTTATCCATATTAAACCGCTTAGAATCGGAATTTGTCTAAGAAGGTCTTTCAGGCATGAAGCAGGAAACACAAAATTTATTTTATTTTAGATGTTGGTTGATCTTTCTAACAGAATGAGAATGATGTATTTTGGTATGGGTTACCGACTCTCTCGTCAAATTCGGTTTGGACCAAAGTATCCCTCTAGTACTCGTGTATGGTACTAGTTGTGGGAAAGATTTGCTAAATGATAGACTCATTCCAGCTTTGCTTTATAGTTTTAGAACGCAGATAGCCAACCTTTGCTGTGGCATTTTACTTTAGTTACGAATTCCTTTCTCCTTCACTCCTCGCACCAATGTCCCACCGATTGCGAAAAAAAAATGCAAAAACTCATACAATGTAACATTTGCGCGAAATGAAAATTACTGATTAGAAAATTCATATAATTTCGCAAACGATTTACGTTGTTTAATGGATTCTTAGAGGCGGATTATTGAGATTGAAGTATCCCATTCAACATTCAACTCAGCACAGCACATAGCCATGTAAGTACGTATGTATATAAGTACATATGTATGTATGTGGGTATGAACGTAAGTTCTTTGATGGATATTAAAGAATAGCAATTGAAAATAGTTCCCTCTTCGCATGCACTTAAACCCATACATATTTATTTATACACAGTGCGAA
>NW_016168898.1:0-5089 GCF_001687245.7 Rhagoletis zephyria
TGTCGTATATTTCCCCTTTTATACAAAAAGGTTTTTGGTTGGATAAAACTTTCCAAAGTTCATTGTTTTTATATACCATTACTTATATGTATATGTAAGTAAAAAGATTTAGCTACCATTTTTAGCCACAACGACTTTTTTTAGCTCTTTTTTAGCCCTTTTTTTAAAGGAATTTGGCTACCACTAAAAATTATGCGCGGCAACACTGGTGCAGAGATCGAAAATAACCGTCACCAAGTGTTTCGTATCGTGTTTACCACTGACACAAACAGTCATCTCTCAAGCAAAGAGTGTTTCCCACCGTGGCAAATCACTCTGTGCGATCATTTTGTGTTTTCCGTTGTGGGTTATTTATCAAGTGCTAAAATTTNGAATTTGGCTACCACTAAAAATTATGCGCGGCAACACTGGTGCAGAGATCGAAAATAACCGTCACCAAGTGTTTCGTATCGTGTTTACCACTGACACAAACAGTCATCTCTCAAGCAAAGAGTGTTTCCCACCGTGGCAAATCACTCTGTGCGATCATTTTGTGTTTTCCGTTGTGGGTTATTTATCAAGTGCTAAAATTTCCCTTAGGAAAAAACACTTTGGCAGGGACTTTTATTTTTAAGTGTCTTAATTTGTGGGTTATTGTAGGACTGAAAATATAAGTGGGCGTAATAAGTGGAAGCAAAGCGTCAGGCATTTCTTTATACGACATATACGTACACATACATGCGCAAACATTTATAACAAAGAAGAGAGCGTGCACATTCTTAATATGATACACCGAAAATAAGCTATTATATTTTATTGATAAAGAAAAGAATAAAGGCAAAGGAAAAAATAAAAACAAAAACAAAGATGCGTAAAGATAAAAGCAAAAATTAAGATCAAGGTAAATTTAAAACTTTTATAGATGTAGAAAATGATAAACATTAAGATGATAAAGATAAATATTAAGACAAAAAATGAGGATGAGTAAAGATGAAGGTAAAGGAAGGAAGATTAAAATAAAGGTAATTATAAAGAAAATGATATAGTCATAGAGACTCAACCTGGGAACTAGGAATGTTCGATATTTAAGAAAGAATCGATATCATGAATCGATTTAATTCATTTCCATCTGGAAATAGTCCAAAAATCCGGGAGTGGTCCCGAAGATTCCAATAATCCCGTTGCGTTGCAACACAAAAGTATTATTTAGTTGCAAAATTACAAATAAAATTGACTCTCTCTACAATTCAAATAAAAAAATTTTATTTCTTATTTGGTTGACCCAAATAAATTTAATTTTTTTTTTGGTCAACAAACCAAATCACAAATCAAATATATTTCTTAATCGATATCGGATTTTAAATAAATAAGGATTTAAAAGCACGCAACCCTGCCACCGCATGACCACGACATTGACGTTGCTTATATCTCTCTCTATCTCTATCAACAGCAAATTTGATATGTTTATACGCACTTCTACGGTACCCTGCGTACCCGTTCGTGGGTAACCGCGCTCTAACACATATTTTTCCTCTTCCAGCGATAAGTGTCCGTGTCCAAAAGCAACGGAAAAAGATATGCAAATAACCCTTTCCCACTGAGAGGAGCACACATCTACAAAAAATAAACCACCCGTTCTGTTTTGTGGGTTATTTTTTCTCTTAAATAGGGACGGTTATTTTGGGACGCTTTCAAAGTGTTGAGCGATATTTTCCACCTCTGTATGTGTGCGCCCACCACTGTCGTATACGGTATAAGCGATGCCGCAGTCACAATAGTGCTTCAGTACAAAATACCTTTAGTGTGGCTTAAGAATGGTAAATTAAAACCAAAAATAAAAAAACAAATTTCTTTACTTCAGAAGANAGTGTGGCTTAAGAATGGTAAATTAAAACCAAAAATAAAAAAACAAATTTTTTACTTCAGAAGAGTTATGACCATTAATATTACCTAATAACCACTCAGGGGACCTCTGACTTTTCAAATGACACCTCATTAGTGGAACTGGCTACATAGGAAAATAGAAAAAGCGAGACTAACAAAAAACACCTTAGAGAAATAATATATATGATGATAATGATTATCTCGAACATACATACATACATATGTACACTAGACTGTCCCAAAAAACCAGCATTGGTTTTTTTTTTACGCATACCCCCTCATTTCATTGGTGTTATCTTAAAAAATATCAGAATAAAATTTTATGCAATTCTAACCACGGCAACCCGTGCCGACTTGCATTCAAAGTTATCAGAATAAGTTGTTGCAGTTCGCGTGTTTTGTTATTTTACTCATTTTACTTCTTTATAAGACGGTATTACTATACTCCCTACAGTATTAGGACATAATATTTAGTAAATCTGCGTTTTTGGTTTTTTACATGGTAGTGAGGATTTTTTCCAAAGGACCATAAATTATAATATATTTCCAAAAGTTTACATAAAATATGGAGATATGGGTATCAAATGAAAGAAGAATTCGAAACAAGATTAACTGTAGCCTTTGTCTTCAATTATCCTTTAGGAACATGTCAAAAATGTCCTTTAAAAATATTATCCTTCAAGATTTTTAATTTTGAATACGTTTTGAAGAATCTTAGTTTAATTTAAAGCTGTGGTGTAGTGGTAAAGAGAAAAAGGTTTTTTCTTAACAGCGGTCGTCCCTCGGCAAGCAATGCCAAACCTCCGAGTGTATTTCTGCCACGAAAAACAGCTTCTCATAAAAATACAATCGCCGTTCGGAGTCGGCGTAAAACTGTAGGTCCCTCCGCTTTGTGTGACAACATTAAGGCGCACGCCACAAGTCGGAGGAGAAGCTCGACCAAACACATGTGTAAACAAATGTGTAAGCGCCAGTCTATTATTATACTCTTATTATTAATATATATAAGGATACCAAAGGATACAAATTTCAAAGAATATTTTTCAAATTTTCGAATTAATACTGCCACATATATTCTCTAATCAACCGGAGAGGACATGTCAAACACTAAAACACTTTATTTTGTTTATTTAATATTATGAAATGCATTTTTTTAAAGAAGGAAAAGAATTTGTTAAAAAAATTTAATTAAAAAATGATCTAAAATTGCAAATTTGCAGGACATTCACAAATTATTCGACTAAAAAACATATTGTTTTGCAGCCTAGTAATACACCCCTTCAAATTCACTATGCTTTTTCCATTAATTAATTTCATATTCCAGAACTTCAAAAATTTTTCTTAAAAAATGCCTTGCAAAATATTAAATAACCCAAATCATATGCCTGCTTATTTTATATGTCCCTTCAGGCTGTTCAACTGTTGTAAATCAGTACGATATGAAAATTATGTTTAGTTAAATTTTTTTTTATGTCATACGGAAGTACAACCATTATATCAACCCGAGAGGACATGTCAAAGGCTAAACGATTTATTTTGATTATTTAATATATGAAAGGTATTTTTTTAAATGAGGAAAAAAATTTGTAATATAAGTTGAATTTAATAACTTAATGTTCACCATACGCCCTGTCACACCAATTAAAAAATATTCTACAATTGCAATCCTTAGGACATACACAAATTATTCGACTAGAAAACATATCGTTTTGCAGCCTTGTAATACACCGTTAAAAAGCCGCTATACATTTCGATTAATTAATTTTTTCGATGTCCTTCGGAGAAATCCTGTCGTCCTATTAAAAATTTAAAGATGCAGATTTACTAGAAATGCGTTCAAATATGGGACACATTTCGAATTTATTGCATTTCCAAAGTTTTAATGGACGATTTGGCAGCCTTAGTTCAAGTTATTAACTAAAACTTCAACTAAAGGTCGGCACGGGTTATCGTTAGCCTACGGCCATAAAACTTCATATGTGACCTGGTCTACGGAAAGGGGGCTTAGGTGTCAAAAAATCAATTATCACTTTTTGGTTGATTCGGATGGAAGATGAGATGCTTTTTCACGTGGTGAAAAGCAGAAAATCCTAACTTGCTTAGAAGTGTACTAAAAATGTAGAGAAAGAAGAGTAAAAATACGACAAAATATAATTTATTGGTAATGAACAAAATACATTGAATTATAAGCTATAAAGACATGATTATACACTAGAAAAACGTATTATGGGCCAAAAATAATAATGCTGAGTAGTTTATGTATTTTTCTTTGTTGTCGTTTTCCTTGAGATCTTTTTACGTGTTAATCCCGAGGAAGATGGTTTGAATGGAATGGATGGGTTTGAGAACATCTTCACTAGTTTTTGCCTTCCGTTTCNATGTCAAAGGCTAAACGATTTATTTTGATTATTTAATATATGAAAGGTATTTTTTTAAATGAGGAAAAAAATTTGTAATATAAGTTGAATTTAATAACTTAATGTTCACCATACGCCCTGTCACACCAATTAAAAAATATTCTACAATTGCAATCCTTAGGACATACACAAATTATTCGACTAGAAAACATATCGTTTTGCAGCCTTGTAATACACCGTTAAAAAGCCGCTATACATTTCGATTAATTAATTTTTTCGATGTCCTTCGGAGAAATCCTGTCGTCCTATTAAAAATTTAAAGATGCAGATTTACTAGAAATGCGTTCAAATATGGGACACATTTCGAATTTATTGCATTTCCAAAGTTTTAATGGACGATTTGGCAGCCTTAGTTCAAGTTATTAACTAAAACTTCAACTAAAGGTCGGCACGGGTTATCGTTAGCCTACGGCCATAAAACTTCATATGTGACCTGGTCTACGGAAAGGGGGCTTAGGTGTCAAAAAATCAATTTTCACTTTTTGGTTGATTCGGATGGAAGATGAGATGCTTTTTCACGTGGTGAAAAGCAGAAAATCCTAACTTGCTTAGAAGTGTACTAAAAATGTAGAGAAAGAAGAGTAAAAATACGACAAAATATAATTTATTGGTAATGAACAAAATACATTGAATTATAAGCTATAAAGACATGATTATACACTAGAAAAACGTATTATGGGCCAAAAATAATAATGCTGAGTAGTTTATGTATTTTTCTTTGTTGTCGTTTTCCTTGAGATCTTTTTACGTGTTGATCCCGAGGAAGATGGTTTGAATGGAATGGATGGGTTTGAGAACATCTTCACTAG
>NW_016168898.1:5114-9059 GCF_001687245.7 Rhagoletis zephyria
TACAAAAAATAAACCACCCGTTCTGTTTTGTGGGTTATTTTTTCTCTTAAATAGGGACGGTTATTTTGGGACGCTTTCAAAGTGTTGAGCGATATTTTCCACCTCTGTATGTGTGCGCCCACCACTGTCGTATACGCGTATAAGCGATGCCGCAGTCACAATAGTGCTTCAGTACAAAATACCTTTAGTGTGGCTTAAGAATGGTAAATTAAAACCAAAAATAAAAAAACAAATTTTTTACTTCAGAAGAGTTATGACCATTAATATTACCTAATAACCACTCAGGAGACCTCTGACTTTTCAAATGACACCTCATTAGTGGAACTGGCTACATAGGAAAATAGAAAAAGCGAGACTAACAAAAAACACCTTAGAGAAATAATATATATGATGATAATGATTATCTCGAACATACATACATACATATGTACACTAGACTGTCCCAAAAAAAGTTTTTTTTTAATACCCTATTTCATACAAAAAATATCAGAATAAAATTTTATGCAATTCTAACCACGGCAACCCGTGCCGACTTGCATTCAAAGTTATCAGAATAAGTTGTTGCAGTTCGCGTGTTTTGTTATTTTACTCATTTTACTTCTTTATAAGACGGTATTACTATACTCCCTACAGTATTAGGACATAATATTTAGTAAATCTGCGTTTTTGGTTTTTTACATGGTAGTGAGGATTTTTTCCAAAGGACCATAAATTATAATATATTTCCAAAAGTTTACATAAAATATGGAGATATGGGTATCAAATGAAAGAAGAATTCGAAACAAGATTAACTGTAGCCTTTGTCTTCAATTATCCTTTAGGAACATGTCAAAAATGTCCTTTAAAAATATTATCCTTCAAGATTTTTAATTTTGAATAGTTTTGAAGAATCTTAGTTTAATTTAAAGCTGTGGTGTAGTGGTAAAGAGAAAAAGGTTTTTTCTTAACAGCGGTCGTCCCTCGGCAAGCAATGCCAAACCTCCGAGTGTATTTCTGCCACGAAAAACAGCTTCTCATAAAAATACAATCGCCGTTCGGAGTCGGCGTAAAACTGTAGGTCCCTCCGCTTTGTGTGACAACATTCAAGGCGCACGCCACAAGTCGGAGGAGAAGCTCGACCAAACACATGTGTAAACAAATGTGTAAGCGCCAGTCTATTATTATACTCTTATTATTAATATATATAAGGATACCAAAGGATACAAATTTCAAAGAATATTTTTCAAATTTTCGAATTAATACTGCCACATATAGTCTCTAATCAACCGGAGAGGACATGTCAAACACTAAAACACTTTATTTTGTTTATTTAATATTATGAAATGCATTTTTTTAAAGAAGGAAAAGAATTTGTTAAAAAAATTTAATTAAAAAATGATCTAAAATTGCAAATTTGCAGGACATTCACAAATTATTCGACTAAAAAACATATTGTTTTGCAGCCTAGTAATACACCCCTTCAAATTCACTATGCTTTTTCCATTAATTAATTTCATATTCCAGAACTTCAAAAATTTTTCTTAAAAAATGCCTTGCAAAATATTAAATAACCCAAATCATATGCTTGCTTATTTTATATGTCCCTTCAGGCTGTTCAACTGTTGTAAATCAGTACGATATGAAAATTATGTTTAGTTAAATTTTTTTTTATGTCATACGGAAGTACAACCATTATATCAACCCGAGAGGACATGTCAAAGGCTAAACGATTTATTTTGATTATTTAATATATGAAAGGTATTTTTTTAAATGAGGAAAAAAATTTGTAATATAAGTTGAATTTAATAACTTAATGTTCACCATACGCCCTGTCACACCAATTAAAAAATATTCTACAATTGCAATCCTTAGGACATACACAAATTATTCGACTAGAAAACATATCGTTTTGCAGCCTTGTAATACACCGTTAAAAAGCCGCTATACATTTCGATTAATTAATTTTTTCGATGTCCTTCGGAGAAATCCTGTCGTCCTATTAAAAATTTAAAGATGCAGATTTACTAGAAATGCGTTCAAATATGGGACACATTTCGAATTTATTGCATTTCCAAAGTTTTAATGGACGATTTGGCAGCCTTAGTTCAAGTTATTAACTAAAACTTCAACTAAAGGTCGGCACGGGTTATCGTTAGCCTACGGCCATAAAACTTCATATGTGACCTGGTCTACGGAAAGGGGGCTTAGGTGTCAAAAAATCAATTATCACTTTTTGGTTGATTCGGATGGAAGATGAGATGCTTTTTCACGTGGTGAAAAGCAGAAAATCCTAACTTGCTTAGAAGTGTACTAAAAATGTAGAGAAAGAAGAGTAAAAATACGACAAAATATAATTTATTGGTAATGAACAAAATACATTGAATTATAAGCTATAAAGACATGATTATACACTAGAAGAACGTATTATGGGCCAAAAATAATAATGCTGAGTAGTTTATGTATTTTTCTTTGTTGTCGTTTTCCTTGAGATCTTTTTACGTGTTGATCCCGAGGAAGATGGTTTGAATGGAATGGATGGGTTTGAGAACATCTTCACTAGTTTTTGCCTTCCGTTTCTTCGTCATCCTTTTCATGGAAATATTGTCCGTATACGGCACTGAACTCCTCATAAACACTCATGTTTCATTTCATGCGAAATGCGAAGACGATAATCAACAGAAACAGTAAACGTCACTTCTTCAGTGTTACTTTTTTAAATGTTCCACACTAGCAACTTACACGATGAACTATAATAATATTCCGACCAACAACAACACTTACTGGACCAACAACAACACTTACGGGACCAACAACAACACTTACTGGACGTCCGGCGCGGAGAACAATTAACGAGATAATGAGAAACTGACGAAACGAGTTGCTTACTTTTAACAGCTTTTTCACAGAAAACTAGTTTTCGCACGTAGCTCCCTTTTCGTAGACCAGGTCACATATATAGGCTATTTAGGCTAAAAAGCACAAATATATAGTGTGCATATCAAAATTTCAAGTTTTTTTCCAAATATTTTTGGGACAGTCTAATGTACACATATCAAACATGCAACACCTGAGGCGCTTTTTTATGAGGTGTCAAATATCCACTAATTTTTTTAAACGTCCCTCAATGCCTTTCGCCGGAAGAACGTTGAGAAAGCAGCTGTGACGTAGCGCTACCGGAAAGACACTCCAACAACACTGGAACTTATCAATCCTGTTGTGATAGCTTAATAAACGATAAATCAGTTTATATTAAACAATATTAATAAATAAAACTAAACTTCAAATTTACCTAAAAACATCAGCCAGTGAAATTTTTTTTTATTTTTCCTTATACACTCATTCATATTTTTGCTCTCCCGAAAACTTTGACATTCGAAAGTTTGACGTCAAATTGGCTTCTACCTGTTTTAATGTACCTAGGTTCCGTCCATGGTGGGATAATACCAGGTGAAGTAATAAAAGCGAGAAGGAAGATTTGACACTACCTTATTAGAAGTGTTCGCTCCTTAGATTTTAAGAGTTTTTTTAGTTTTAGATTTTTTTTTAGTTTTTAATGAAACTTATTGTATTCAACAATTTATATTGAGCTCGAGGCCGTTTTAAATGAAAATATTTATTGCGGAAAAGCAACAATAATTTAAAAAAATGGTAGAAGTGATAGCTATTTCGGAAATCACCATATTTCCTCATCAGACTTCTTTCAGTAGGATTCGAACCGACGATCCCACTGACTAAGTACGCCTTGTAAATTATCGTTTGCTTTTTTTCACTATTTTCATTTTTGTTATGCCAACACAATCAAGCGCAGCTATTCCGCTGCAATTCACTTGATCATGTGGTTGTTGGTATTGTTGGTTTTTGCTAATAATTCTATTTTTAGAATGTTTAAGTTTTAGGTGTGCTCGTCCTTAAGTTATTTGTTTTGGTTATTTTTTTGGCTTTTATAACAATTATATTCAACAATTT
>NW_016168898.1:11541-18413 GCF_001687245.7 Rhagoletis zephyria
TTGTATAAATTTTTTTTCCATGAACCATACATTTTTTGGTTTGTCGCATATATCTTTATCAAAGTGCAAAGTTGATCTTGCTAGGAATAAAAATGTATTTTTAACAAATTTTTAACTGCGACCACTTTTATGTGCGAATCGCCGAAATGAAATGGTATGTAGAAAAAGGGGTGTACTTTGAGGGGGTGTGTGAGGCTGAAAGTTGTTTTTATCACAAAATAACTTATGAACTTCTCTTAGTTGGAGATTTAGCTGTAACTTGACATCAAAACATCTAAGTTTCAAGACAGTCGATTTTTGTATTTTTGTCCACCTTCGCGGCACTGTGCGACGATCCCACTGACTCAGCCAGTTGCCTATGCACCGTGCTAAGTACGCCTTGTAAATTATCGTTTGCTTTTTTCCACTATTTTCATTTTTGTTATGCCAACACAATCAAGCGCAGCTATTCCGCTGCAATTCACTTGATCATGTGGTTGTTGGTATTGTTGGTTTTTGCTAATAATTCTATTTTTAGAATGTTTAACTTTTAGGTGTGCTCGTCCTTAAGTTATTTGTTTTTGTTATTTTTTGGCCTTATAACAATTATATTCAACAATTTTTATTGAGCTCGAGGCCGTTTTTTAAAGAAAATTTATTGTGGAAAAGCAACAATAATTTGAAAAAATGGTAGAAGTGATAGCTATTTCGGAAATCACCACATTTCCTCATCAGACTTCTTTCAGTAGGATTCGAACCGACGATCCCACTGACTCAGCCAGTTGCCTATGCACCGTGCTAAGTACGCCTTGTAAATTATCGTTTGCTTTTTTCCACTATTTTCATTTTTGTTATGCCAACACAATCAAGCGCAGCTATTCCGCTGCAATTCACTTGATCATGTGGTTGTTGGTATTGTTGGTTTTTGCTAATAATTCTATTTTTAGAATGTTTAACTTTTAGGTGTGCTCGTCCTTAAGTTATTTGTTTTTGTTATTTTTTTGGCCTTATAACAATTATATTCAACAATTTATATTGAGCTCGAGGCCGTTTTTTAAATGAAAATTTATTGTGGAAAAGCAACAATAATTTGAAAAAATGGTAGAAGTGATAGCTATTTCGGAAATCACCACATTTCCTCATCAGACTTCTTTCAGTAGGATTCGAACCGACGATCCCACTGACTCAGCCAGTTGCCTATGCACCGTGCTAAGTACGCCTTGTAAATTATCGTTTGCTTTTTTCCACTATTTTCATTTTTGTTATGCCAACACAATCAAGCGCAGCTATTCCGTTGAATATATTTGTTATAAAGGCCAAAAAATAACAAAAACAAATAACTTAAGGACGAGCACACCTAAAAGTTAAACATTCTAAAAATAGAATTATTAGGAAAAAGCCAACAACCACATGATCAAGTGAATTGCAGCGGAATAGCTGCGCTTGATTGTGTTGGCATAACAAAAATGAAAATAGTAGAAACAAGCAAACGTTAATTTACAAGGCGGACTTAGCACGGTGCATAGGCAACTGGCTGAGTCAGTGGGGTCGTCGGTTCGAATCCTACTGAAAGTAGTCTGATGAGGAAATGTGGTGATTTCCGAAATAGCTATCACATCTACCATTTTTTCAAATTATTGTTGCTTTTATACAATAAATTTTCATTTAAAAAATGGCCTCGAGCTCATTATAAAATTGTTGAATATAATTGTTAAAAGGCCAAAAAATAACAAAAAACAAATAACTTAAGGACGAGCACACCTAAAAGTTAAGCATTCTAAAAATAGAATTATTAGCACAAACCAACAAAACCAACAACCACATGATCAAGTGAATTGCAGCGGAATAGCTGCGCTTGATTGTGTTGGCATAACAAAAATGAAAATAGTAGAAACAAGCAAACGTNTGTTGAATATAATTGTTATAAAGGCCAAAAAAATAACAAAAACAAAGAAACTTATTGACTCAGCCAGTTGCCTACGCACTGTGCTAAGTTCGCCTTGTGAATTATTGTGGCTTTTTCCACTATTTCAGTGGATAAGCCAACTACAATCAAGCGCAGCTAATGCAGTGCTATTTAAACTTGATCATGTGGTTGTTGGGTTTTGTTAATATTTCTGTTATTAGAATGTTGAACTTTTAGGTGTGCTCGTCCTTAAGTTATTTGTGTTTGTTATTTTATGGCCTTATAACAATTATATTCAACAAATTTTATTGAGCTAGAGGCCGTTTTTAATGAAAAACTTATTGTGGAAAAGCAACACAAATTTGGAAAAATGGTAGAACTGTGGTGCGATTCACTACGCGATTTTAACAACTCTTGTTTTTGTTAAATCAGCTAAACGACAATTTGAACAATTTAGCTATTCAGTAAACGTTTCCCTAACAACATTCGTTAGC
This sequence comes from Rhagoletis zephyria, assembly GCF_001687245.7. Lineage (NCBI taxonomy): Eukaryota > Metazoa > Arthropoda > Insecta > Diptera > Tephritidae > Rhagoletis > Rhagoletis zephyria. The sequence continues at coordinate 13,921 of NW_016168898.1, forward strand.
GCCAAATCAGCTGTTGTCGTTAACGATAACAAAGACCGCTAATTTGACGACGTCCAGATTGGTGTTGTTAATAAAACAAAAAAGTACGTTCTACAATTTTTTCGTATGAAAAAATGCTCAGCACCGCTAGCAAAAAAATATCAAAAATCAAAGGATTTTTCAGCAACATCAAACTTGCACTTTATGCATTAAAATTTAATGCGCTACAAAATTACATACATATTTTTTATTATTCTGATAAAAATTTTGAAGTTTTACGAAAGGTTGTTGTTTAAATATTGTACGGTTTTAGGAGCAGAATACACTATAAAAAAAAGTAATATAAATTACATAACAAAGAAATTGTTTGTTAAAACTTGTCTATATGTGTTCACTAGCATAATAAAATCAGTCTTGAAAATAAATATGTACAAATGTGCATACAGTGATTTTTTTTAATATTAATCTTTTTCCTATTAAATATTTTTTGTTAACANTAATATAAATTACATAACAAAGAAATTGTTTGTTAAAACTTGTCTATATGCGTTCACTAGCACAATAAAATCAGTCTTGAAAATAAATATGTACAAATGTGTATACAGTGATTTTTTTTAATATTAATCTTTTTCCTATTAAATATTTTTTGTTAACATTTTATTTACAGCTTCGAGTAAAATATGGCAGAAAAATTCAAAAGTTTTTTGTTTGCTACTTACTTATGTGTATTTATTCATCTTTAATAATTTTATAATTTTATAATTTTATTTGTAATAGTTTTATTTTTAATAGAACCCACATATGTAACTAAATATTTCAATGTTTACAGTTTACACAAAAATAATAAAACTCAATAAGGCTTAAAAAAATTGTTACCAAGATTTCGAACTTTTTATTCAGAATCTTTATAACATTTTAAGGGTACGCAGTTTTGTAGCCCATTCAATTTTAGTCTAATAAAGTGCAAGTTTCAAGTTCCTAAAGGTTACCGTTGATTTTTAGATTTTTTTTTTGTGGAGGATGTTGCGCATTTTCTTCCATATAAAATGCTTGTGAACTTTGTGCTCACACGAACGCCTTGGCATATGCAACGGATTTGTACCCATTAGCGGCAGCGCAGTTAGTGAATCGCACAATCGTTACTGCAAACAACAAAAATTGTTTGCTTACAACTCGACAAGTCGGATTGTTAAAAGTAAGTGAATCGCACTACTGATAGCTATTTCGGATATCACCACACTACCCCATCAGACATCTTTCAGTAGGATTCGAACNCAGCGCAGTTAGTGAATCGCACAATCGTTACTGCAAACAACAAAAATTGTTTGCTTACAACTCGACAAGTCGCATTGTTAAAAGTTAGTGAATCGCACTACTGATAGCTATTTCGGATATCACCACACTTCCCCATCAGACATCTTTCAGTAGGATTCGAACNCCGACGATCCCACTGGTTCAGCCAGTTGCCTATGCACTGTGCTAAGTTCGCCTTGTGTGTTCTTGTTTCTGTTTTCTACTATTTCATTGGTTAAGTCATCTACAATCAAGCGCAGCTAATGCAGTGCTATCTAAACTTGATCATGTGGTTGTTGGTTTGGTTGGTTTTTGTTAATATTTCTATTATAAGAATGTTTAACTTTTAGGTGTGCTTGTCCTTAAGTTATTTGTTTTTGTTACTTTATGGACTTATAACAACTATATTCATAAATTTTTATTGAGCTTGAGGCCGATTTTAATGAAAAACTAATTGTGGGAAAGCAACAATAACTTGAAAAAATGGTAGAAGTAATAGCTATTTCGGAAATCACCACATTTGCTCATCAAACTTCTTTCAGTAGTATTCGAACCGACGATCCCACTGACTCAGCCAGTTGCCTACGCACTGTGCTAAGTTCGCCTTGTGAATTCTTCTTGCTTTTTACCACTATTTCATTGGATACGCCAACTATAATCAAGCGCAACTAATGCAGAATGTTTAACTTTTAGGTGTGCTCGTCCTTAAGTTATTTGTGTTTGTTATTTTATGGCCTTACAACAATTATATTCAACAATTTTTATTGAGCTTGAGGCCGTTTTTAAAGGAAATCCGCTTTGACCCACACATTCTCAACTTTAGTTTTACCAAACACTCCGATCATTCTCTGGGAATCATGTGGTTAAAATTTGACTGACTATGTTCAAATACCCATACCCTCACATTTGGTCCTCATAGAGGCTTGATCACACTTCAGATACGCTTGGTTAACGTATATATATAAAAATATTTTAAAAGAAGCCAAAAAAATTAAAAATTACTAGTTATGTAGAAAGGAGTATCTATGTATTGCTTTATTTTGGTACACAAAAAAAAAAAAACACTTCCTAAAATGGTAGCTAAATTCCACAAAAAGGTTGGGATAATAGGGATTTAATTATTTAAAGAAGCTTATTTACATCGAATAAAACCCCTGATTGTTATTAAAAATAAATATTTCTATGTATATACCAAAGTTGTGTTCGTCAGACGGCGCATACCTCGAGAATGGATGGTCCACTTTGAGCTATTTTTTGGTGTTTTTGTTTGCCTTGTAAATTTTTTGCGTCACCATTTACAGTTGATGGATATGAAAAAGCTATTTTTTGTGGAAAAATTATGGAATTTTGATAAAAAAACGACAAATAAAATCATTTGGAGCTTACTTTTCTTTCGCGCTTTTGGCTCGATTGCTCCGAATATGGTAATTCGAACTCTTGATGCTGCACCCTTAGTGTTCTGGGGAGATTATGCCACCATTAGAATATTAAACATGACTTACACAGTTTTACCAGAAAGCGTTCCCGTACTCGGTTCTCTGGCAAAGTAGGGGAAAAATGGTATAGTAAAACCGATCCTCTCTTTGTCAGAAGTTACAAACCATCAGCTGTTCAAATGATTTCAAATTTAAATAAGCAAAAACAAAAGTGCATCTGCGTTTTCACCTTATTAAATATATCCTAGCGAAGAAACATCAAGTTTTGTAAGTATTTTTTTAATTTTCTGGTTTTATCAGTTTTTACCCGAAAAGCATTCCCGTACTTTTTGGGTTTTCCATCTTTCTGTTAGAGGAATTTTGCTCTTTGACAGCTTTACAGGTTTTATCAAGGCATATTTAATAAGGTAGTAGTGACAACTGGCTCGAACTCTCTTGTAGCTAGTTATAATGTCAAAAAAATGTAAACAAACAAATTAACCCTTTGAGGTGCGAGTGCTATGTTTGCTACAAATTAGCATCAATTGAAACGCATCATGATGAAATTATACCAGGTGTAGTAATAAGAGCGAGACACTATCTTATTTGAAAATTTTGCCTTTACAAATTTGTATGAGATAGCCGAATTCCAGGAAAATAAAGCGATAAAGCTGTTTTGTTACTTCACCTGTTTATAATTTCACCATGGAAACGCATCAGCATAAATACATACATATGTACGTATACTAATTTTAAGAACTACTTCAATATTAACTTCAAAGAATTTTAACTGCATTCGCATCTTATATGCACATATACATATGGACAGAAACGAATACCTCATAAAGGAAACCACGTAATTAAATGAACTAAATATTTTATGAAACTGTTTTAAAAATTTGTTTGTTTCTATTCGCTCAATGTTTTTGCGCGTTTAATTTCTTATTTAAATATTTAATTTAAAAAAACATATTTCACTTATAAAAAAAATTATTTGATGCTTTCTACATACGTATGTATGTATATCGGAGTAAATATATATTCCAAACGTCAAGCTGTGAGGTTGTACTTATATTGCGCTCTGATTTTGACTTTCTATTTGCTAAGTTTATTGTGCTTATTTTGAGTTAAAGTTGTGATAAAAACTACCTATGAGCATCTTAGGGTAAAAAAATAATTGAAGCTAAGTGAAAGTTATTGTGTTTTATATAAAACTGAATTTAATTAAATTTCACTAGCATACATTCTAATCTTGCCGAGTCATTTGTTGTTGTATTAATTGTAGTTAACTGAATTCGTTTTGTTTTGGCACATTTGTTTTACTCTTTTTGTTTACTTCTTCTAGTAATTCTTGTCACAGCTGTTTGCGTTGCGTTTATTAAGTGTCATAATAACAGTGATACTCAAAGTGTTCGCTACGTTTATTTAAAGCTATTTACATCAGCTCCTTAATTGTTATAATTTATTTTGTTTGTCTTTTTATTAACAAGTGTCATTACATGGATCTTTCAATATGAAGTGCGATCTAGATACTTGTCAAACTAAAAGCGATTCTGATCGCTACTTATCGTGCTGGCTTTGTAATGGTATTTACCATCTGAAATTTGCTGGTTTGACAGGAAGAATTCTGGATGCTACTAATGATGGCAAGGGCCTTCGCTGGTCTTGCGTAAAGTGCAGGTCAACCGAAGTTGAACTTTTCAAGTTAATTAGGCAAACCAGAAATGGTTTCACAGAAATAGGGAGAGAATTCTCAGTACTGACAGAAAAATTTAAGCATTATGAAAATGTGTTTAAATCATTCAA
>NW_016168899.1:0-3497 GCF_001687245.7 Rhagoletis zephyria
ATGTACCTACTACTCTTTGATGTTTTTGCAGATGTTATTTTTGATTTAATAACAAATAAAAATGCGAAGCGACGCTAATTAGCAGTTGACACCTCTCAAAGTCAATTTTAACTATCGCTTTACTTTGATGGTTATTAAAATGTTAAATGAAAATAATAAAATAAATAATGATAAAAGTATTTTTTTCTAATAACTTGCCGAAAGTAATGAGTCAAGTTATTTTAACATACTAATATACTGTCATATGTGCATATGTATGTACATAAATATGTATATAAGTATGCTTAAGGCTAACCAATTTTAAAATAAAATAATAAATGAATTCGCAAAAGTTTTTTATTCGTACTAATTACTGTACCTATGTATTTATTTAATTATCTACGAGCGCGACATGGTACATCAGTTGTTTGGTTTTGAGATTATTTACATAATTTTGTACAATAATCATCATTTTATTTCCCAAAATGGTCCTTCACTAAGAAAAAAGTAACGTCATTTTTGAACAGAGTCTTATTAGATTTTGCTCTGTTTGGAAGTACTCATTTAAATATAATTGGATATTTAAATAAGAGACGCGATCTTCAAAATTCTTTTCGCAATGAATGTTCCTCAAATATCTTTCGTTTGACGTCCTCATTGTAATATTTCGTTAAATTGAATTTATTGTTTAAACAGCCGGCAACCCTCTTCGAAATATTTTTTTAAATAAAGCTCTTTTCAACCTCTTTTGTTTGATATATGTAAATATTGTGTTATGTTGTTGACTAATAAAACTTGACTTGATTTTTAAACAAGTGGCAACCCCTTTTAAAAATACTTTCCAAATTTATCTTTTGTGAGCATCTTCTGTTTGCCTTGATATAATTTTTTAATGTTTCATTTAACTTGTTAATCAAATTGGTTTCGACTTTTAAACAGGTGGCAACTCTCTTTAAAAATGTTGACGAAATAAAGCTTTTTATACCTCTTTCGGTTGACATCCATATTGAAATAGCATATTTAACTTAAAAAAATGGCATCTGGTTTTTAAATAGCTGGCAACCTACTTACAGATGCTAGTAAAAAGTGAACCCTCATTCGTTCGGACCCGTATTGTAATAATAAATTGAATTTAACCTTTTAAAATAAATTCCAATCCTCCTAAAAGTGTTGTTATAAAAGTTTTTTAAATCTGGTTTTGTTTGACATCCATATTGTAAAATTTCGTCAGTTTTACAATTTAAAATGAGATTTAACTTTTTAGCAACCCTTTTAAAAAATATAACATAGGTCATAATTTTATCCAAATCAACAAATATACTCACTCATAAACTTACATATTTATGGTATTAACTTGTCGATTAAATTGACTTTAAATTCGTAACATGGTGGCAATCCTCGTCAAAAAAAAAAAAGGAAATAGATACAGCAATTTAAAAACTCTTTTATTTAATAGGCATATTACAGTATTTTGCTAAACTTATTAGTTAAATTAATTTTAAGTTTTTGAACAGATGGCAACTTTCTTAAAGAATATTTTCAAAAGAAATAGTTTTCGAACTAGTTGATTTTGACAGCCACATGTTTACTTAATTTAATAATTAATAGATTTTAACTTTTGTAACAGGTGGCAACCCTTAAAAAAATATTTCGAAATTTTTGTAACTGTTTCTTTTCACACCCATATTTGTATAACATTTTAGTGTCCTTATTAATTAACTAATTCTAACATATGTAAAAGGTGGCAACTCTCCACAAGAAGAACCCTATGTATTAATCTAGATTATATCCTATCTGTCTGCAAAACTTCATTACGATGCGTGCAGCCGTTTTAGCGTAAAAGAACAAATAAACTGCGATTCCAGGTCCCCAATATTTTTTCAATCAGAAAACTCTGTTTCTCTTAAGGAGATTCCCAATAATAACACCCAATTGTTTATTTAAAAAATTTTGTATAGTAGTAGTAGTAGAAAACGCAACGGGGGACCACAAAAAATATTTAGTATTAAAAAATGTCTAAATAAACAATTGAATGTTATTATTGGAAGTCTTCTGAAGAGAAGCAGAATTTTATTCTATACCACTTCTACAAAAAGTTGATTTTTTCCCATAAAAAATACACGTACAGCTTTTAGCGGTTAAATATTTTTTAATAAAAAAAAATAAGGGTATATTTGTTTTGATATAGAACAATCTTAGGGGGTGAGGGCATTGAAATTCCCACTTTACTTTTTGGCCCACCCTATTGTACATACACTGGCGGTCAAATGCGGATGAATGGTGTTTTGTCTTTAATATTTGCAATGTTTTTCAAGCTAAGCTTTTTTGTTATTTTTTTATACAACTTTATGATTTTATGAATTTAGAAAAAGTAAAACAAAAAATTCCATCAAATTTTTGTGATTTATAGTCATAACTTTAATACATTTTTTGGGTATCCAGTTACAACGCTTATGGAATTTTAAATAAGTGGGAGTTTAAAGCGACTGAAAAATTGCATTGTTTTTTTAATTTTTTTTTCCTGAGGGCTTTTGCGGTTTTTTTGCATATAAAAAGGGCCATTTAGAAAAACTGACGTTGATTTTTTCAAATTTTTTCGCAAATGGTCTTGCACATATTCTTCCACAATAGAAATTAATGTTTGCATGGAAAAAAGCAAAACGCCGTCAATAAAGAAAATATAAATTATTAAAATTCAATGCGATTTTTTAGCCGCTCAAAACTTACACTTATTTATCACAGCTTTATAAGCCTTGTAAATGCATACCCAAAATTGTATAAAAATTTATATTAAAAGGCTCAAAATTTAGGCAAACATTTGTGGAATATTACAAAATTCTGTATATAGTTTGTAAGTATGATTTATATGGTTTTAGTAACAGCCTGAAACATATTTTTATAAAAAAACTAAAAATAAAATTTGTTTGAAAAACATTCTAGATATATATTAAAAACAAAATACCATTCATCCATTTTTGACCGCCAGTGAATGTATGATGTATGTATGTAGAAATCGCAAACACCGCCAACACTCCCAAAACACGTACGCTCCCATTGATTGATTATTGAAGAAAATGGCAGTATCTAATTTAATAAAATAATAGTGTTGCTACCACTCTTTTTTAAATGACAATTGATCAAATATTGCCGGTCAATTATAAGTATGCAACCGCCAATTGTCGGCAATAAACCTTGACAGTTACTACACGTTCAGAATTAGTTACTTTATGCATGTGTATATACATACATACAAACAAAAATATCAACATAAATACCTACCACAGTCTTTGATATAAGATCACTTGCCGTGCGAATTTTCAGTAAAAGATCAAGAACTTTGCCGACAATAAGCCACCAGTAGCGATTTCAGATTTGTTTATAAGCGGGAAGGGGAATTTCAACAGATTTACATACATACATGCAGGGTAGCCAACTAATTTTTGAGAATTCCCCGATTTCGGCAATGAAATTCTCCGATTTTGCCCGAAGGATCCACAGCGTTCCCGCGAGAAACTATC
>NW_016168899.1:15083-18411 GCF_001687245.7 Rhagoletis zephyria
ATATTTCGAAATTTAAGGACGCTAATTTACTTAAAATGTATACACCCCGGCTTATCATGTAGCGGTAGCTTTCGGAAAGGTGGAAAACATATATTTAATACTTGCGCCGGGTATTTAATGTTCGGCTCCGCCCGAACTTAGACTTTCTTACTTGTTTAAACTACAATTTTATTATTCCCATGCGGCTCAGTAGGCTGCGCAGGTCCTATACATTCATACACATATCTATGTATGCATATACGTTAACAGACTTTAGAATTATACGAAACATTTGCATAAAACCATTTGCAAATCAGACATACTGCATACATATTACACTTATTTTAATATTTTTTTTAATAAACATATGTATGAGCATGAATATGTAAGTATGTATGTATGTTTGTGAAATATCGTCAAAGCACAAATTATGTACTAATTGGAATCCATAACATGAATACTCGAGTAAGAGTTGACATAATCCATTGCCGTTCTTGCAAAAGTGTTTACAACCGAACAGCAGCCACAATGGAGGCATTGAAAAATGTGTTGTGGCCAGACTAAAAAAGTAGAGCATGGAGACAACCAAACAGACAGACACCCGCTGTTGCTAATGAAGTGTGGTGAATTTAGATGAGAATGTACATATGTAAGTATATGCACTTTAATAAATAATTTTCGATTTGGCTTACAAATTCTTGAGTTTTGCAAAAGCATTAAATATACCCACGTTGCCGGTGAAATATGTGCATATGTATGTGTGTGTTTAGTATTTACTATTTCTGCATTACATACTACTTATGCACTTGCTCGGTCGAGGTTGCTGCGCTAAAGAATTTGATGCAAATCGACATTTAGTTGGCGTTTAACACCAAATTATTTTATTAAGAAAAAAACCTTAGAAATACAAAATTATGCAAAAACTAGAATTTGGTGGCGCATACGTAAACATTTGGTCGCCTGTGCTTTATAGTATGAACTCGTATTAGCGGTTTATGGTGCTCCACTTTAAATTGGAAAACATAAATTGTTAACAGAATAAGAGTAACAACATGTCAACTGGGTGACACGCATGCGCGGCGGCGAGTGCCAAATTGGTGACAAAAAAAAAGAATAAATGTTTGGACATATAAAAAATATGCAAATGTCCGTGTATCTCTGCATCATAAAGCTGGTTTAATCTCCATGGACACTTGTGGTAGGACGTTGTAAAATGCTGTGGCCATGCTCTTATTTAATAAACATGAATTGTCGACAAAACTGACACGTGTAGAACTTGTATATGTGCATGAATGGGCAAGGTATTTTATTTTTTTTTTCAAATTTTGAAGGTCGAGTAACAAATTTTTATGACAAAAAGTGTCAATAACTCGCTGTGCAAGCTTGAATATAAAGGTCAAATTATGACTTGTATTTAAAGTTTAGCTATAAAATGTGTCTGTACATGTTATCCTTGATCGTATGACGATAGACCAGCTTCGTTTGTAATCTTAATTTTTGTTTTGGAAATTTCGCTAAAATTTGCAGCATACCTATCAACCAACCACAAATAAAATTTTCTAAACTTCTGAAATCATTTCATAAATTTGGGTTAAAACTGGCTGCATAAACACAATTTCGTATATTCAATTATACACGACAATCATATCTGTCCACAATTTCAAAATTTTGTGCTACGTATGTACAAGTTATATAGGTTTTTATTTATGTTTTTTGGATTTCTAGGGAATAAAAGTAACTCAAATATAAACAGGTTTTGTTTAATTCCCGCACCGTTGAGTGTGCCTGGGCCACACTAGAGAAGTGAAACTTACGTTACATATCTATTTTGTCCCAAAGCCAATATTTGTACACATACATATATACATACATCCATACGTTCATCTGTTTTTACTTAAGGTTATATTTTTATCCTTTTTTCTATCGATAATAAAATCGATAAATAATCTATAACGAAATCGATAAATAATCGACAATAGAATCGATAACAAAATCGATATAATATCGATAACAAAATCGATAAAAATATCGATAACGAAATCAATAAAAATATCGATAACAAAAACGATAAAAATTTCGATTACAAAATCGATAAATAATCGTTATCAAAATCGAACTAAAATCGATAAAAATATAAATAACAAAATCGATAACCAAATTGATAAATAATCGATAACCAAATGGATGAATAATCGATAATAATATCGATAACAAAATCCATAAATAAGCGATAACAACATCGATAACAAAATCGATAACAAGACCGGTAAAAATATCGATTATTATATCGATAAGTCCCAAGAATCTCGAAAATCTCTGAAATCCCAAAACAGTTCTCAGATTGAGTCTCTGTGTCTCTATCTATATCATTTTCTCTATGATTACCTTTATTTTAATCTTTCTTACTCTATCTTCAGCTTTACTTTTGTCGGTATCCTCATCCTCATCTTTTTCTTTATATTTATCTTTGTTTTTACTTTTATGTTTATCATTTTCTTCATTTACATATTTCCATTCACCTTTGCCCTTATATAAGAAAAGTGTTTTTAAATTTACTTTGGTCTTCATTTTTGCCTTTATTTTTACGCTTCCTTGCTTTTGTTTTTATTTTTACCTTTGCCTTTAACCTTTTCTTTATCTATGTACTTACTCACCTTTACTTTCATTCTTGTTTTCATCTTTTTCTAAGTGTTATTCTTTAACCTTTTATTAGCAAGTTTTTGGTTAGGTAATAACATACATTCAAGAAGCATTTGTTTCCGTTCCAACCATTTCCGTTGCACCATTTCCATGTGCAATTTCCAATTTACTCCCAACCAACCAACCGCCGCTAAAGAAGTTTCACTTATAAAAAATGAATTTCGACGAGTAAATCTTATTTTTTAGTCGTCAAACAAAATAAATTTTTCAATAAAAATGTTCAGTTCTCAAAAGATTTTTGACAGGCAACCCCTGTTTTAGTTGAAATTGGTTCATACGTTTTCGTTTTTTTAAAATTATTTATACAGATTTCTACCCCAGCATCAATTTTGAGGACCTTGTGTACATACAATAATTTTGCTTGTTGTAACTTAATTCCTAAGTCTGTATAATTTTATTATTTTTACTTGTTTTCTTTAATTGACAGCCACTGTTCTGCAAGCAAATTCAACCTTGAATGGCATGCGTTCGTTTCCAAACTCTTTTGATTTGTGAACAACTCAATGCGAAGGCTGTAACATACATACATACATTTGTATATATATGTATTTAGATAGGAATGCTTGTATGTTTGCATGCATATATTTATGTGTGCACAAGTGCAATTCAATAACAAGAAAATATGCAGTAAAACTATGCAAATTAAGAA
>NW_016168901.1:0-7038 GCF_001687245.7 Rhagoletis zephyria
AACTGATTTGGTAGGCATTTTGGTACTTAAAAATACTTTCAAGTGGCAACACTGCTAACATTATTAACATTATCTTCACCATAACTCATCAAATGCTCGGCTCACTGGNTACAATACGTCAATTCTTTTATTTATAGGCCCTATTAACAATAATATGTGTAGTTTTAATTTTTACTGTTAATTTTTGTAGTTAAAACCCCCGTAAATTCAAGAAGTCTAGCTTTAATGATGAACAAAATTTTGGTAGTTTGGAAACTGATTTGGTAGGCATTTTGGTACTTAAAAATACTTTCAAGTGGCAACACTGCTAACGTTATTAACATTATCTTCACCATAACTCATCAAATGCTCGGCTCACTGGTGACTTTGCACGTGGAGTATATGTAAAACAGTTTATTTGTGTTAATGGCATCAAAGTGTTCCGCAGTCTCTATTCTTCAATNTGGCAACACTGCTAACGTTATTAACATTATCTTCACCATAACTCATCAAATGCTCGGCTCACTGGTGACTTTGCACGTGGAGTATATGTAAAACAGTTTATTTGTGTTAATGGCATCAAAGTGTTCCGCAGTCTCATATTCTTCAATGCAAGATGGGCAAATTGACTTGTCATTTACGCCTATCACAGTCAGGTGTTTGTGCCACGTGAAGTGACCAGTCAGCAGTCCAGCAAGTTATCTGCAGTGTCGTCTGCTCAGTGAGAGCAAAAAATTAGATAGACCTTGTAAGATTGAGGGCAACATCAGTTTTGCCCACCTGCATCCCCTCGATGCCTCTCAGTTTTTTCTGAGCGAAGTATTCACCCAGTTTCTGATGGTGGCTTGTATTGCCGAAGGTGGGAGTGCTAAAACTGGTTGCAGACCGAGGAATGCCTGGTCTGAGCAAACTCTGGCCAAATGATCAGATGTCTCATAACCATGTACTCCAGGGTGATCTGGCACCCAGACTAAAACAACCTCGTTATGTTCACCATCATATTTTAGTCGAGACTTGCATTGCCGAACTAGTTTGGAAGTACTTAAATATAGGGCTGGTCAATGCCTTAAGTGCAGCTTGGTTGTCACTGCAGTCACATAAACTCTTTCCCCTCCACCTATGTTCCATCACGTAGTCCATGGCTTTGAGTATTGCGATTACCTCAGCCTGGAAGGCCGAAGTATATTCCCCTACAGAAAAGTAAAGTTTATCTCCATTAAAAAGACCCCAGGTCATGACCCAGAGTCAGTTTTGGAGCCATCAGTGAAGATTCGACAATGTGTGAGTCCGGTCTCAGCGATGGAATCAAACCAGCATTCAGTATCAGGGAACTCAACATTATAGAATCTCTTCAACAAAGGTAATGGTGGCGTACTATTCTGTAGAATTGAAAATACATAAGTGCTTAAATATCTGCCGCCAGCAATTTTCTCCGCGCCCTACTCATTGTCATACCAGCAACCGGTTCTTTTTAGTCTGCAGGTGTCCTCTAAGGCTTCCCCACGTATGAAAACACAAAGTGACGGTAAGCGCAACAGTGAGTTATACACCACTCAAAAAAATTAAAGTTAAAAAAAGAGGCTATGAAGTAACTATTTTGGTTCTTTATATCGAAACCAGATAAATTTTCGTGGACCCCCATTTACAACTCATGGACCCCCATATTTTGTTCACGTCACCGTGGACCCCCGTCGAGTCTTCCGTGGACCCCTGGGGGTCCACCTGGACCACTTTGGGAATCACTGGTGTAAACGATTACCCGAGCAAAAATTGAGATATCTCAACGAAATTTGGTATATAGAATGCCCTTTGCCCATCGGAAATCGGACCGTAACCACGCCCACTTCCCATATAACGGTAATTCTCAGAAATACGGAAATGGCGATATTTTAGTTACTATTGAAGCTTTTTAACTGAAAATTGATATTTACAGTGACTTTTAGACGTAAAATAAAAATACTATATTTTTATATATATTTTTTTGGAAAATGGGCCACGCCCACTCCACCGCTCGACCAATTTCTCCCAAACTTGGTACGCTTGTTGGCCTTGGTACAACATACTAGAGCCGGACCGATTCCAATTTTTTTCAGGTACCGATACCGATGCCGATTAATTGGCATATGGAGAAAGTATCGGCCGATGCCGATTCCAAAAAAATTACAAACAAATGTATTAATTCATAAAATCTATTAATTTAACGGAGTTAACAAAAGAAAGCAAATAATTTAATTAATTGGCTTGTACATATGTATGTATAAAACTATATATGTACATACTTATATCAAATTTATATACCTCACATAAAAAACACTTTTTATATGATGCTAAGAAAGACATATTTAGGAACATAAAATTTCATTTCGTTTTGTACTAAAATACACCCTTTTGCACTCAATGCATAAGAACTTATATGCTAGGTATGTACATAGATATAGTGGTCCTCATAAAAGAATTGCGATATTTTGACTGGTTTTGGCATTTGTCTTTTGTTTATTGTTTTTTTTTTATAAAGGTCTAGCTGGTATACAACAAACACCATATAAATTCATATTTCAAACTTTGTACAAAAATTTAAAAATTATGTTTATTTTCACCAAGATTTCAAACTTTTTAATCACAATTTTGGTATGCAGTTTTGTAGACCATTTAATTCTAGTATAATGAAGTTCAAGTTTCAAGCTACTATAAAATCCCGTTAATTTTTGTAATTTTTTTTTACTGGCAATGTCCTCCATATAAAAGAAAATTGTCGAACATACTTTTGTATGGAAAAAACGTTAAACACTTTCAACCAAAAACACAATAATTTTTGTGAGCTGTATGCAAATGTTTTTTGATATTGGCTGTTGTCTGCCGCTTCACCTGAACATTTGAAAAGACATTCCAAAGAATCGGCAAATAATCGGCGAAAAAAGGCCGATGCCGGTGCTCAATCTTGTGCCGATACTAGCCGATGCCGAGGCCGACTAATCGGTCGGACTCTACAACATGCCAAACAGCTGAACATTTTAAGAATCGGACAATAACCCCGTCCACATCCCATCTAACGGTTATATAGAGAAATACGAAATCTTCGATAAATCAGTAAATACTATAGCCAATTTATTCAAAATTGATGTTTGCAATAATTCTTTAGCAAAAAAAATACGTTTATGATAAAATTTCGGAAAATGGGCGTGGCACCGCCCTCTATGACCACATATGTTTATCTCGGTAACCGTTCGATCAATTTGTACCAAACTCCGAATGATTATTGTACTTGCCACTTAAACGCAAACCATTGAAAATTATTGAAATCGGACTAGAATTACGCCCACTTTCCATATAACGGTAAATTTCAGAAATGCTTGAAACTTCAATATTTCGAAATTTGAGGACGCTAATTTACTCAAACTTGATACAAAAAGCAATCCCTTGAAAAGAAGTAACATTATTATAGAATTTTGGAAAGTGGGCGTGATACTGCCCACATATAACTATATAAGTTTTTCGAAGATGTTTGAAATAGGGATAAAACCACCCCTACTTACCACGTAGCGGCAGTTTTCGGAAAGGTGAAAAAAACGATATTTAATAATTGCGCCGGGTATCTAATGTTCGGTTCTACTTGAACTTAGGCTTTTTTACTTGTTTTCATACAAAGTAAGTATGTTCGACCATTTTTTTAAAAGAGAAGCAAATGGGCAGCACTTTTCACTCGCACCTTATAATACTCAATTTTAATGAGTTACAAAACTGCAAACCAAATTTTTTTCTAAAGAAGTTGAAAATTTTATTGAAACCTTGCAGAATTAATTTTTATAGTTTGTTGCACAAAGTGGGAAATTTGGTATTATATGGTTTTTGTTAGGAAAGGAGCTTTGCTTTCATAAAATAAACAAATAAACTAAGGAAAAATAGCCAAAACTTACTAAAATGTCGAGTCCTAATTTCTATTTTAGTCACTGTATGTATTCCTCCACTCGAATCACAGCCATTCAGATTAGAAAATAATAACTGTTTATGGAGAAAATTAGTATCATATGTGTACCAATATCACTTAAAACTCGTTTATAGGCATGCCATTTAAATGAGCAGTTAAGGCGTCGAAACACCGAATACGGGACAAATACAGGAGATTAAAAAAAATACAGAACATTTGGCGTCCCGCATAAAATAAATAAATTACCAGGACAATGGGACAAAAAAGAGGACTGCCCCGTATAATACAGGACGGATGGTCACCGTTTGTATAGGTTAAGCACTCGTTCAATGTCCTAATAATTTACAAAATTTTTAAGTAATCAAAACGTGAATATGTTGAATTACAAGTAATTTTTAAGCATAAGACCAAAGCGACTTCAATTCTCATATAAAAATTTAAGACTATAGTTAATCTCGTTATATTCCAATGATCAGATTTAAACCAAAGTAGAATGGGACACCTTTCCTTTAAAAAAAGNGATACTGCCCACATATAACTATATAAGTTTTTCGAAGATGTTTGAAATAGGGATAAAACCACCCCTACTTACCACGTAGCGGCAGTTTTCGGAAAGGTGAAAAAAACGATATTTAATAATTGCGCCGGGTATCTAATGTTCGGTTCTACTTGAACTTAGGCTTTTTTACTTGTTTTCATACAAAGTAAGTATGTTCGACCATTTTTTTAAAAGAGAAGCAAATGGGCAGCACTTTTCACTCGCACCTTATAATACTCAATTTTAATGAGTTACAAAACTGCAAACCAAATTTTTTTCTAAAGAAGTTGAAAAATTTATTGAAACCTTGCAGAATTAATTTTTATAGTTTGTTGCACAAAGTGGGAAATTTGGTATTATATGGTTTTTGTTAGGAAAGGAGCTTTGCTTTCATAAAATAAATAAATAAACTAAGGAAAAATAGCCAAAACTTACTAAAATGTCGAGTCCTAATTTCTATTTTAGTCACTGTATGTATTCCTCCACTCGAATCACAGCCATTCAGATTAGAAAATAATAACTGTTTATGGAGAAAATTAGTATCATATGTGTACCAATATCACTTAAAACTCGTTTATAGGCATGCCATTTAAATGAGCAGTTCAGGCGTCGAAACACCGAATACGGGACAAATACAGGAGATTAAAAAAAATACAGAACATTTGGCGTCCCGCATAAAATAAATAAATTACCAGGACAATGGGACAAAAAAGAGGACTGCCCCGTATAATACAGGACGGATGGTCACCGTTTGTATAGGTTAAGCACTCGTTCAATGTCCTAATAATTTACAAAATTTTTAAGTAATCAAAACGTGAATATGTTGAATTACAAGTAATTTTTAAGCATAAGACCAAAGCGACTTCAATTCTCATATAAAAATTTAAGACTATAGTTAATCTCTTTATATTCCAATGATCAGATTTAAACCAAAGTAGAATGGGACACCTTTCCTTTAAAAAAAGAATTATAGAATGCGGTTAACGTGGTCCAAAGTTATGCGGTAACATACATAAAAAATATATATATATACATTCCGACGAACTGATAACCTTCCTCCTGTTTGTGAAGTCGGTTAGAAAGTGAAAATGAAAAAAATATTTTGCCAGAAACACTATGAATCACTAGAGTTTGGGTACCTACAATCATCTTTTGATCAGATGCATTTTCAGTTTTTTTTTTTCTTTTCCTTTACCGTGCTAGTATATTAACTTGTAGGCATATATCGTCGCTACCATGTCAAACTATCAAATGTGCTAAAATGCTTTTTCATTTACGATACCTTGTGCATACATTTAGAATGATACGTAAGCAAATCGTCGAATTTTTAGTTTTCTTAGAAGCAGAGAATACTGGCTTTAACAAGATGTCGAATCCAAAACTTTTTTCTAATGACCACAACATTTTTTACAACAGTTTTTTTTGCTCTCTTGCAATTTTCACATTCGTTAGTTTGAGATGGTAGCGACGATATGTAATACTTCTATATTGCTAGTACAATATGATCCCAATGTGTTTTCAAGTCTAGATTCCCATTAGAATATAGTCTATAGATATAAGCTCAGTTTAAATAAACCTAATCGATTTTAAATCACATCCATCTTTTGTATTTATATTTTAAATAAAATTAATAAAAAAAACTTCAACCGAATCATGTAACTTTTTTAGGTGCAATCTGTCTCATTTAGGCGAATTTATTTTATGATATTAGGTACAATCAGCTTTTNAGTCTAGATTCCCATTAGAATATAGTCTATAGATATAAGCTCAGTTTAAAAAAACCTAATCGATTTTAAATCACATCCATCTTTTGTATTTATATTTTAAATAAAATTAATAAAAAAAACTTCAACCGAATGATGTAATTTTTTTAGGTGCAATCTGTCTCATTTAGGCGAATTTATTTTATGATATTAGGTACAATCAGCTTTGCCAGGTTGACGTTTTTAACGTCATTTGGACGTTTTTTACATCCTGTTGACGTTTGGACGTTTTTTGTGTAAAAGAATGACGTTTTTTAACTTCCCAGTAATTTTTCTCTGTTACTAAATCTTGTAAGTAGAACTGATTTTGAATTATTTTCTTAATAAATCCTTACAAGCTTTGTTTTTTTGCAGCAGCTGCTTCAAAAAATATTTATTCTTTCGACACAGATGACTTAACCCTTATTTAAGCGCATAAAGAAAATGACAAAATTAGTCGCATGTGGCCCCTTATTGAAAATGTAATGAACGTAAAAAGGCTGTAATATTGTCATGTTCCTTCTTAACAGAACGTAATTTAGCATTTTCGACAACAGACCACTTAACCAAATGTTTACAAGAAAAAAATATATGTTAAAAATCAACGCGATTCTTTAGCACCTTAAAACTTGCACATTATTGCCCTGGAATTTAATGGGCTATCAACCTGCATACTCAAAAAATTCTAAAAAATCTGAATAAAAAGTTGAAAATTTAGCTGATATTTTGCCAATTTTTTATAATTTTTGCAGAAAGTTTGAAATGTGGATTTATATTTTGTTTGTTATATAATGAGCTAGGCTTTCATGGAAAAATAGTAAACAAAAAAGAAACAGCCGAAATCGATGACTTAA
>NW_016168901.1:7063-18411 GCF_001687245.7 Rhagoletis zephyria
CCAATAAATTGTGTTACCGGTTTACATACCGATCACATAGCAGTGAAAATCACTTAGATTGGTGCCATATAAAGTATATCTTCCATACCTCTGATTGTTTAGATGCGATTTTTTATATAAGTATGTAACTCCTCTATCAATGTATGCACATGTATTCAAAAGCAGTAATCTGTCAAAGTAAAATTTGCAGATGTTCATGAAAGGTATGAAGCCTTCGGCATAGCCGAAGACAGCGCTGCTCTTACTTGTTTGTAACTACTATGTTTGCGGGTGGAATAGTATGTACATTTCGTAAATATTTTTAGGGCAATAATGCTGAAGTGACAGTCCTTGGCCAAGTATAAATCTATCTACGCGTCTTTCTCCGCCGAAGTTTTTCTTAAGAGCCTTTTTTCGTAAAATTATTTTTATGCGTCTTTTTTCGCCGTTGAAACCCTAGCGCGCCATTACTTATTCCTGTCTAGTGACGATATCTACTTTACAATAAACATCTACCACAGATATGTATGTCAACAGTAGTTCCGCAGACTAGTGAGTTCAAACAGACAAACAATTTACAGTTTTATTATACATAGTATAGATTTATTTAAACTCACCATCACTGAGTGGTCTCTACTGGCTGATGTACTATTTCAAGTCCTCAATTTGAAATGATATCAAACCATAACCTACGCTGATGGCATATCCATTGCCAAGGGCGAACATAACAGGACCATTAGGGACTTGATGCAGGACGCACTAAACATAACTTGGAATTGGTTTAAGAAATAGGAATTGTCAATAAATCTCTATCAAAGGGAAGCTATGCTTTCCAGACCTAAAGATAAATGGGGCTGTGATTCACCTAAAATAAGAGGTTAAATATTTAGGCGTAACTCTGGATAGAAAACTCACCTGGTTGAAACATCTCAACTCAATTATCATCAAAGCAACGAAATCGTTGTTTACCAATAAACAAGTCGTAGAAAAAACACGGGGATTGAATCCCAAGATGACCTTCTGGGTTTATACTCAACTGGTCAAACCCANTAAATATTTAGGCGTAACTCTGGATAGAAAACTCACCTGGTTGAAACATCTCAACTCAATTATCATCAAAGCAACGAAATCGTTGTTTACCAATAAACAAGTCGTAGAAAAAACATAGGGATTGAATCCCAAGATGACCTTCTGGGTTTATACTCAACTGGTCAAACCATTAACATGGTATGGAGTACTCGGTGGAAAAATACCACTCGAATAACAGCCATAAAAAACTGCACAGGATCTAACGACTCGCATCACTCAATCTTACACCGCTTCATGTCGCAATACATGAGGATGCAGCAACGCAAGCACTCATGCTACATAGGTAAAATACCGTTATGTGAATAAGAAGTTATTTATTTATTCTTAGATTTTCCCAATTAATTAAATGATTAAGTAAAATATAATGTATTTCCGCTTAGATTACGCACGAGGTTATCCAATCAACCTCCACCATGGGGGTCATCGCAAATAATTACTGAGTGCTTCCTCATCAATAAACCAAGTTACAGCTAACCGCACAAGAGATTTGCTTCATTTTCCCGGTTATGTTCGAATACAAATTGGGGAGTTGGGAAAATCGATGTAATTTGGACAATTTCATGGATGTAAATAAACGTAATTTCCACGAGAATTGTTTCAGGAATTTCATTCCCGCATTATTTCCAAACAGTGTCCACGGCTCATTTTCTAAATCGACATCAGAAATACAAACCAATCTCTCAAGGTGTGTGTATTAAGTACCACATTCCTTATCTCACACGTTGATTCCGGCAATCTTGGGAATATTTGTGAGATTACTTCAGTGCGTGTAAAGAAAAAACTTAGCGTTATTAAGTGATTAACACATTTTATACTTTCAATAACTGAAATTTTCCAACATCTCAATATAGTACCTCTATTCATTTGATGCATTCAGGCATTCGGCTTAAATATGATTCCATTTCATTGTCATCGGAATGACGATCTAAACAAAGGGGTAACCTGGCAAACAGCAGGGCACTACTTAAGAATGCGCATGCTACTTACATACATACATACATACATGCTTATGTATGTTAGTAAGACATATTTTTTTTATAATGGAGAGTACAATCCAAACCACTGATTTTGCTGCTCTGTCGAATGCGAGACTTTGTCAGGTGATCATATTACCCATTCAATCTCTTCACTTCACTGAATATTATAAGAATACTTGACATGAGCCGATTAAAAATTTCCAAGTTTTGAATTTCAATATTTCGGTTCAAAACGGCAAGTAGTCAGTCTAGCAACCAACCAGCCAGCAGGCCAGTTAACTAGTGTGCAAAAGAAAAAATAATCAGTCGACTTCCGCCCGAGTGCCAATCGAGTTGGCCAACCAATGGAATCGTAATAATGATGTGTCGCTTAGGTAGGTGCCAGTGTATCGCATTTCACAAAATCCTTATTCTGATATACATATGTATGTTTGTTCAATTGTGTGGAAAATATAGTTTTTTATGCGTTAAGTTTCGAAATTGAACTGGCACAACGTCTTAATTTTTAATCAGAAGTTAGTATTAATTACGGCCAAGTAACCTTGAAAGCGACTCCTTTTGCCACTTACAATGCAAAGATTACGCCGATCTCGTGCCCAAAGTGAGGCAAATAAGATAAGTTGAGAAGGCAGGCAAGCATGGTGATGAACACACGGTCAAAAATTTCGGTTTAATTTTTAAACCGCGCTGGGATTACTGCCTTTTTTAATCTTTTATAGTCTACTTTTTAAACCAGTCAATAGTTTTAAGCAATTTTTAATATATTCTGGTTTAAATTTTAGTCCAAAAAGTTCGTGGTTTAAAAATCAAACCAAAATATTTTAATTCTAGTTCCTAGGTTTCATATATAGAAAATTTGGTTTAAAATCTTAACCGAAATAGAAAATGTTTGCACACAGCGAAATGTGGTGTTGATTCAAACTCAACGTATGAAAGCACATTTACATGCGTGGCTGTAGCTGAGTGTGCAAAGATGCTTGATACAATTGGTTGCTACCAAGGCTGTCCGGGTTTAATCCCCATAAGAAGGAGCATGAAATTTAATTATTTTTTTTTATTCTTAATTATGAAAATGTTTGGCTTTCAAATTTAAACCGAACTTTTTAAATTCTAAACCCAACATGTGTGCTCCCTTTTTTTTAAACTTGGAAGG
Source organism: Rhagoletis zephyria (assembly GCF_001687245.7). Taxonomy (NCBI): domain Eukaryota; kingdom Metazoa; phylum Arthropoda; class Insecta; order Diptera; family Tephritidae; genus Rhagoletis; species Rhagoletis zephyria. The sequence continues at coordinate 10,262 of NW_016168901.1, forward strand.
TTTGTATTTGAAACTGAATTTAGTTTGGTCATATATGTAGTCCAAAAAGTTTAAAATTAAAACCGAAATTTTTAACCGTGCAGAGTGAAGTCATTGCGAAATAATGGCTAAGAGTACCTTAATATGAGAAGTATTTAAGAGGAAGGGTGTAAAATTTTATATACAAGCATATTTTATGATGTATGCATGAGCATTGAGGAAGAAAATTTGGTTATTACTGTTTTTGTTATAATAACAAAATTTTAGAAATATATGAAATTCGAGTAAATAATTAAAGAAAAAGCGTCAAAGGGAAACCGCCCGTCTTCGTCTTTTACAAAATCGAATGAGTTTCCAAAGGTAAATCTTAATAATTTTAATCGCCAAATTTTTCCGATTGTACTCTTTGAAAGACAGCCACTCAGATATTTATATGTATAATGAAAAATAACTCTCTTTTGAAATGATCATTCCACAATATTCCTGGTCATATTCAGTGTTTCCACAACATTTCTTTGATTTTTTTTACCAAAATCACCAAAAAAAGTTACCAAACTCATTAAAAATTTACCAAACTCATTTTATGTGCAGAACTGTACATGGAATTGTCTGTACATACGTATATCCGAAGACATCAAGCTTTTCAGGCAACCAGCACTCCATTCAGCTATANAAAATTTTAAACGAAAAAATTCTAAAATTTGTTTGAAAAAATATACAAATATACGCATCTTGTGTTTACGGCTTAACTAAGTGGATTTTCTCTGGCTTAATGTGTTCGTGGGTTAAGTGAATGCTATTATTAGTTGAAATCAGTCAATGGAAAAGTTGAAGGCGTGAAAAGTAAATGAAAAGTGGCGAAATATTTTTGAGATTAATAAGCAATATTATAGATTAGATATCAGTAAAGAATTAAAAAATATTCGAATGACTTCTACTAATAATAAAAAATAAAAATAAAACATTGACCAGCAGTTGCTCTAATAAAACGCTAAGTATGCCTCTTCTGCCCTACTGCTCGCTAATATTCACTATGAATTCTAATAAAAATGATTATTTAATTAAATTCAAAATTCCTTAAAATTAATTGTATTACGCATGAGTGAGTACACTCGTGTTATTTTTTGTCAAAACTCCAACCAAGTTTTATGCTATTTTTAATTGCTATACAATCATTGAATCGTTGCTTTGTACTATTAAGCACTTTGTTAATAAATAAATTAAATAAATATACCGCTATATAAGCACCTCACCACGCTCAAATCGTTTTAAATGACCAATTAACGCAGCAAACACAGACATTAATGAATTGAATAGCATAGAATAAAAAACGAAAAAAAAAAATCGCAACAAAAATATTCCACACATACGCGATTTTCGCCATCCCTTACCCCCTGCAAAATATGGAGCGAGGCGATTGACCAACAATGCGACCAAAAGCGAGCCACTCAACTGGTCAATCGGTGTAAGCGCGCGCGCGCGGCATTTTTCCAAATAATAATTTTTTAATGCCACCATTCTGAATTCAATAGACCCGATGCGGCCCAACGTTAGACTGGCAGTTCGTGGAGCGTCCGCCCATTTGCTTGTGGCATGCAATGAGCATAAAAATGCAACAACAAACAATCGTATGGCAACGTGCAATACCAGAGTGGCATGTCGCTGCTGCTATGTACAAGTGCCGCTGGGTGTTGTTATCGGTCAACATTTGGGTCGTGGGTTTATGCCGCCCGGCCACTGGCCACTCTTATTAAACACAAAAATGTGAAAATTGCAAAAAATTGCACATCAAAGCATCAAAAAAGAGATTTGAACGACTCGACTGCATTGATGAGTTGAGGACGAGGGTGAGCGCCATAGCGTTTGGTAGCAAAATAGCGCAGCAATGTCGTCACCGATGTGTGTGTGGGATGGGGTGCGGTAGAGGTCGCGCAAGTGCAATTTGCAAACAAACGTCATGGCAGAGCAAGTAAACAATTCATCATAAAAAAAATTGAGAGAAAAAAAAACAACACAAACTTCAAAATGCGGCCATCAATAGTCAATGCAGCAATTGAAAATCGTGCACGTGGTTGGGACGGGAGAGAGACAGCATAAAAGGATGAAAGGTTGACGAAATCATGGTTGGTTGAACGCTCGGTTGGTTGGACAACCACAATTCGCTTGTTGAATGCAAAATAATAGTAAAAAATATACAAAATGCTAGCATGGCATGGACCACACTAATTTGGCACGCGCCAAACTCAATAGCCTGGCGGCAAAATCATCATTTCGTTTCAATGTGAATTCGATTTCATTGCAGTTGGCGGCACTGAAGTGGAAAGTGAGTGGCAGTTGGGCAGTATGGGAAGGTATGTATGTATGTGAAATTGCAGAGTAGGAAAACATTTACTCAATGCAACTGGATTTTTTAGGTGAACCAGATATGAATTCGACGAAAAATCAAAGTGGTTGGGGAGAGAAATTGGAACAAGAAACGGAAGGATTGATTTGAAGTACCACAAAACTAGCAAAGCTTTGGAGTGTACAGGATTGATTTGAAGTACAAAAAAACTAGCAAAGCCTTGGAGTGTACAGGTAAGTAGTGGAATGTTTTTTTCAACCAACTTTTTTCTTCATTTCTTTGCAGATGTAATGCTAGCCGTCAATCAACAAATGTCATCAATGTTGCACTTGCTAAGCTCATGGCATTTCTACGGATTGGGTTCTCATATATGAGCACTTTTAGATCCTCCAGAGCTAAGGAGCAACAAAGGAAATGATTACAGCCAAACAAAGAGGAAGAAAGAAAAAAATTATGAAATCCATCCAGCAAAGTTCGTTTTGAAAAAAATATAAGAAATAAAAAGAAAAAACCCTTCGCAGCACCGACGACGGGAAATCACTCGCTTGAATAATTTAAAATCGCTTTACAACAAGATAGCGCTAGCTCAATTGCCAGCGGACGGCTGGATGCCCAAAGGAGCAAACACTTGTCTGTCCTAGCTTTGTGCTAAAGGAAGCAATAAATGATCGCTTTTAAAGAGTCATACAAAGCAAAAACCGACGAGCCGTCTACAACTCCTCCACTTGCGCTGAGGTTAGAGCAAGGATAAGCGTTTAGCAACACAATAGTAATTCCACCAGTGTATGGGGGTAGCGAACATGGAGCGGAAATCAACACATGAATGACAAATGGCACAATTTTTGCTCTTTTTTCTCCTAGGACAGACAGGCAGACATACATAACTGTGGCAACGCTTTATTGCAAAAAATTCGCTATTCGACATTGGCATGGAATTCAATTGAAAAGCTTCATTGAAGCGCAAAGTATTGAATGACGATGATGCTCACACATCATCGTATAGGAGTTGCTGATAGCATCGACCACAGCATCACGGAAGTGATGTTGGTTTGCGAAGACGCGGTGGTGGAGCAGCAAAGGATTTGCAGTAGGAGTTTGTTTGGCAAGACCGCAGGCGTTATTGATGCTCTCGTTGTTTTTTTTTCATTTCTTGAAAAGCCAAGTGTTAAACTGTGTGTTGACAGTAGTGTTTGATTAGGCAAGATTTTTTTTCTTCAGCTCTCGCTGTTGAGTGTTGGTGAAACTGATTTGTTGCTTTGGTGTTTTTTAGTATCAAATATCGGCTGCAATAGTTGCTGTTTTGCTTTGGCATTAGTTGGAGCATTTGATTGCACGTGGCTAGCGACAGGTGATGCCAAATAAAAGTGAGTGTTTAGGAAAACAAGGAAGCAAAATACTAGAAAATTGACAAGTAGATTAAGTTGATGAACTTGAAGTCGGTTGAGTGCGCTATTTGGAAAAGCTTATACGAAATGTGGGAAAAATTCAGAAGTGATGGAGAGAGGTGGGAGAGTTTTTTGCAACAGACAGGAAGACGGTTAATGCAGCTTAGGTTTATAAAAGAAAACAATTCAGAAGTGGAATACGCGTGGACATTTTTTGAAGCAAGACCGTCAATTTAAGCTGTGTTTAAAAAATCAGAAGTGGAATAAATAAAGGTGGAATGTTTCTTTTATACTTTAACAGTGGATGTATGTAGGCTAACTTTAAAGTGAAGACCATTTAGTTCAGTGCGAAAATATTGAAGTGTTTGTTAATATAAGCCAAATGAGAGACAAGCAAACAATTTTACTCGCCAAGGAATGTTTTTGATTATTTTAAATGTTAGAATTCAACCGGCCTTTAGCAGTTTTTTATGCAATCAAAAAATGCCTACACGTATTGAACCCTTTAATTGAAACCTAGCCGCAGCATTAATCACTTCTGATGTTTCCTCTAAAAAAAAAAAATCGTCGAAATTAATATTCAAACAATTTCATATTGTTCTCATCAATGGCCAGTCATAAACGAGATAAACGTGCTTGAATGATCAGTCCTACTAGAGCGGATGCTTACAAAGGAAAAAGTTGTAGATATGCATATGAAAAAATATTTAGTATACTAGCAAGTCAAATGGCACACAGAGCAATATTTGTTTCCGCAAAGAAAAAAAATCATATTTCAATTGTCTTTTGTCTGCGATTGGTAAGGATTAAACGTCTGGCGTGTAGATATTCAATGTCCGAAGGCTAGCTGCCGACACATGTACTCACAAATATTTGTTTGCTTGTAACATAAAATATTTGATTTGATTATTTTCAAAGTGAAAACGCGAATGTCCTTTGAGTTGCGCTTTTCATTTTGTTGATGTGTAATATGGATTCATTGGTAGAAAAAAGAGCAGACTAGTAAAATTTGGCTTGTTTGCAAAAGAAAGAAAATTGAGGGGAATATATGGCAGTATTAAAAAGTTGCGGAAAAAATCAATTATTTTTTCTTTTCACTCGCCAAAAAAATGGTTATTGAATTTTTAGATTTTTTTTCCACTAAGCACTGAGAAATCAACGTGCACAATTTTTTAATAGCTTTGATGATTTTTTGAAGTATTAGCAGACATATTCCCTTTTTTTTTTGCTTTTCAAACTAAATATTAAACGAAGTGCCTTCAAATGTAATACGCTGTAAATAAACATGGATTTTTTAAGCACCTTCCTACATGTGCGAAATATTTTCGGAGTGTGCGCTACACCTGTTCTCCTGCATACTCACATATGCATGCAAAGTGCTACCATTCAAGTACACTGCCATTTAAATACAGCCCATCTCAAGTGCTCATAGACGCAATTTTTGCAATTAATTGCAAAATTTCCTATTAAAATGCCTATCATAAGCGCCTAATTGTATGCTATATTAATATTTCATATGCGCATATATTTACATGCACAGCAGTTACCTATGTACTTGATATTAACACTCACGAAAGACACCTGCGTTTTGCGCCGCCTGCATAAGTACTACTTAAGTCTAACCTAAGCTGTCTTTTTACTTTGATCTCACTTTTACAATTGAGTGATTCGCTGTTGTTGTTCTTCCCTTCTCCCTCTGCTTTGCCATAAATTCATACTTTTATTATTAACAAAAGTGTCAATTTATTTAGCGCGCGTATAAAATTTTCCTGCTGAAATGCAGTCAAACGATGCGTGCAAGTGTCAAGTTGTCAGCATTAACTCTGGCCGTACAAAGGCAGCTTTTAAGAAAGGCAAGGCAGTGCTGGAAATTTACACATTTCTTAAAGGAGTTCAATGTGTAGTGTTTGATTGAAAAATTTTAGAATTCTTCGAGTTTTCACGCTCTCCGCTTCCGTTCTTCGGTTATACGGTTATAATATTGGTTTGTGGTTTTCCAATGATATTTGAATGAGAGTCAGGTGTAATTTGACAGCGTTGCACTTAACGTTGGCAAATGCAACGCTGCATAGCGGTTTAAATTGACATTTGCAATGCATTTTGCGGTTTGTTGAACGCAATATGAGTCGTCAAGGATTCTAAAGGAAATCAATGAAGGGTATATGGAAAATAGTTTACGTTAGATTAACAGAGTGACATCAGAAAGTTCGACGTTCGTATCACCAACATAGACTTGAGTAGTTAGAAACCAAATATATGCTTGGGTATGGTACTCAACGGCGAACATACAAATCTTCACAGAAATTTTAACGAATACCTTAGATAGACTCCTGTGTGTACGGAGATAAAAACAGTCCAAATTTATACAAAGTATTTATTTATAATGAAAAAAGGTTAAGAAAAGTTTGAAGAAAGCAAATACGTTATCAATTCGTCGGAATATTTTTTTCTTTTTTTATGTATGTTACCGCATAACTTTGGACCACGTTAACCGATTTCTATACAGCGAACTCGCGATAATATTAACTTCCTAACATATGAACATCCCAAAATATGAACACTTTTTCGTTACCATTGACTACTCTAAAATATAAAGTTTAGGCAAAAGCCCCAAAATATGAACATTATTGTTTTTAAAAAATTCTAACGAATTTCAAGCGCTTGGTAATTTGGGGAACCCCCTAGTTATTTGCATTGGAAATGTCCATACGTGTCGTTCGGAAATGCTTACAGTGAATAACTTCATGTTCGGTTTTCTTATTGTTAAATATGCCTATGTTTTTTTAACTGCAAGAAATCAAGTTTATTTGTTAAAAAAAACTTGTTTTAGAAAAAAATTTTTAAATTGCAAGGTAAGTTTTGTATTTCGTTTATCGAGTCTCGGCTAATAGAAAGTTTATGTTTTGTATGGGTTTGTTTGGAAATTTTGAAAATCGGTTATTGTGGTAGACAAGAGGTCGGTTAAGGTATTACAATACCCTCCATAGGTAATTTTTAATTACTTGAACAGCACGATTATTCTAGATGCCAAAAATAGGGGAAATCCGAAAGTGGACCCAAGACAACATGATATAGATGATAACAGCTACGTTATCGTAATGTGGTAAGGTATACCATATTATCCTATCCATATATACCATATTACCCTCTAATTTTTGAAGTAGGTATTTTTTGGTTTCTTTTAAATTTTTTTCAATAAGTAGTATTTAACTGAAAAATTTTTTATAACTAAATTTCCCCTTTTCTCGTATAATAAATAATAGTTACAATAAAGCTCGTACATTTGCTACATATCTAAAACAAATACCTATACCACAATACCCGAAGTTCCCCTGCATATGAGGTTAGTTTCTTTTAAACTTCTAAATAAAACATTTTTTTTAATTAATGAAACTTGTTGTTTTTTTTAATTCTTGAGCCTTTCGTAAATATGAACAATCTCGCAAAAATTAACAGGCTTGGTTTTAATTTGTTCATATTATCGCGAGCTCACTGTACTTACTTTTTGTTAATTTGTTGTTGTTCGAAAATAGTTAAACAAAGAGACGACAAAATCAATTCCAACATTTCACTCACAGACAATGACTTTGACTACCCGCTCGTCGTTCGTTTTTTTACAATAACAAGAGATACTGTTATTTGGTTTGGAGTTTTCTTTATCAAATACCAAGGACAAAAAGTTTTTGTTTTCTAAANCTCACAGACAATGACTTTGACTACCCGCTAAGCGGTTGTCGTTCGTGATTTTACAAAAACAAGAGATACTGTTATTTGGTTTGGAGTTTTCTTTATCAAATACCAAGGACAAAAAGTTTTTGTTTTCTAAATACGAAAAGCGACTTTTGGCCACATAAACTGATTAAATTACTGTGCACTGTGCGGCGACTGCAAAACGCCTGGCAATTAATTTGAAGTTGACAAAACTAGTCGATGTTTCTGTGCTTTAATTTTTATAACGTGTCCCATAGTTCCACAATGCGGTTAAAAATATGTATGTATGTAGTCAAACAGGGCTTCACAAAGGCCTAAAACCCCGCCCTGCCACTTGCAACCACCGTTAGCTATTACTATTTCACGGAGAGGGAACTGACTATTGCCGTTCTATGAATATTTGAGAAGTTTCGCTTGAAACAATTGTAGCGCTTGCAATATGACAAATAGCAAACCAATATCCCATTAGGGGTATTCACGATCCGGTGCATATGGTATAGCATGGTGGCATTATTTTTATCAATTATAAGGAAACTGCTCCGATAGATGCATTCAACACACCTGCACATTGGCTATACCTGCTTAAAAATTGTGCAACTAGCATCAATTATCAAAGNCTCGCAGAACAACGAAAATGGCTATCAATTTATGTAGTTATATAGATAATTAGATATCTACCATTTCGCTTGCAGTAATTTCTACGTGGTAAGTGCTCCTTCATTATTTGGTTT